>NC_143046.1:26780000-26951250 GCF_057628025.1 Oncorhynchus mykiss
CCTCACCTAACCCAGCCATGGAGAGGCCTCCCTCCCTCCCTCACCATCCTATCCTCACCTAACCCAGCCAAGGAGAGGCCTCCCTCCCTCAACATCCTTTTCTCACCTAACCCAGCCAAGGAGAGGCCTCCCTCCCTCCCTCACCATCCTATCCTTACCTAACCCAGCCATGGAGAGGCCACCCAGCCATGGAGAGGCCTCCCCCCTCACCATCCTATCCTCACCTAACCCAGCCAAGGAGAGGCCTCCCTCCCTCCCTCACCATCCTATCCTCACCTAACCCAGCCATGGAGAGGCCTCCCCCCTCACCATCCTATCCTCACCTAACCCAGCCATGGAGAGGCCTCCCCCCTCACCATCCTATCCTCACCTAACCCAGCCATGGAGAGGCCTCCCCCCTCACCATCCTATCCTCACCTAACCCAGCCATGGAGAGGCCTCCCCCCTCACCATCCTATCCTCACCTAACCCAGCCATGGAGAGGCCTCCCCCCTCACCATCCTATCCTCACCTAACCCAGCCAAGGAGAGGCCTCCCTCCCTCCCTCACCATCCTATCCTCACCTAACCCAGCCATGGAGAGGCCTCCCCCCTCACCATCCTATCCTCACCTAACCCAGCCATGGAGAGGCCTCCCCCCCCTCACCATCCTATCCTCACCTAACCCAGCAATGGAGAGGCCTCCCCCCTCACCATCCTATCCTCACCTAACCCAGCCATGGAGAGGCCTCCCCCCTCACCATCCTATCCTCACCTAACCCAGCCATGGAGAGGCCCCCCCCCCCTCACCATCCTATCCTCACCTAACCCAGCCATGGAGAGGCCTCCCCCCTCACCATCCTATCCTCACCTAACCCAGCCATGGAGAGGCCGCCCCCCTCACCATCCTATCCTCACCTAACCCAGCCATGGAGAGGCCTCCCCCCCCTCACCATCCTATCCTCACCTAACCCAGCAATGGAGAGGCCTCCCCTCCTCACCTAACCCAGCAATGGAGAGGCCTCCGCCCTCACCATCCTATCCTCACCTAACCCAGCCATGGAGAGGCCTCCCCCCCTCACCATCCTATCCTCACCTAACCCAGCCATGGAGAGGCCTCCCCCCCCTCACCATCCTATCCTCACCTAACCCAGCAATGGAGAGGCCTCCTCCTCACCATCCTATCCTCACCTAACCCAGCAATGGAGAGGCCTCCCCCCTCACCATCCTATCCTCACCTAACCCAGCAATGGAGAGGCTTCCCCCCTCACCATCCTATCCTCAACTAACCCAGCCATGGAGAGGCCTCCCCCCTCACCATCCTATCCTCACCTAACCCAGCCATGGAGAGGCCTCCCCCCCCCTCACCATCCTATCCTCACCTAACCCAGCAATGGAGAGGCCTCCCCCCTCACCATCCTATCCTCACCTAACCCAGCCATGGAGAGGCCTCCCCCCTCACCATCCTATCCTCACCTAACCCAGCCTTGGAGAGGCCTCCCCCCTCACCATCCTATCCTCACCTAACCCAGCCATGGAGAGGCCTCCCCCCTCACCATCCTATCCTCACCTAACCCAGCCATGGAGAGGCCTCCCCCTCACCATCCTATCCTCACCTAACCCAACCATGGAGAGGCCTCCCCCCTCACCATCCTATCCTCACCTAACCCAGCCAAGGAGAGGCCTCCCTCCCTCCCTCACCATCCTATCCTCACCTAACCCAGCCATGGAGAGGCCTCCCTCCCTCCCTCACCATCCTATCCTCACCTAACTCAGCCATGGAGAGGCCTCCCCCCTCACCATCCTATCCTCACCTAACCCAGCCATGGAGAGGCCTCCCCCCTCACCATCCTATCCTCACCTAACCCAGCCAAGGAGAGGCCTCCCCCCTCACCATCCTATCCTCACCTAACCCAGCCATGGAGAGGCCTCCCCCCTCACCATCCTATCCCCACCTAACCCAGCCATGGAGAGGCCTCCCCCCTCACCATCCTATCCCCACCTAACCCAGCCATGGAGAGGCCTCCCCCCTCACCATCCTATCCCCAGCTCCATTAGTCACTGACCTTTTGTTTGTTTCTCTACTTTTTCTCCCTGCCTCACTCCCTCCCTCTCTCCCTGCCTGCCTGCCTCACTCTCTCTCTCCCTGCCTGCCTCACTCCCTCTCTCCCTGCCTGCCTCCCTCCCTCTCTGCCTGCCTCCCTCCCTCTCTCCCTGCCTGCCTCCCTCCCTCTCTCCCTGCCTGCCTCCCTCCCTCTCTCCCTGCCTGCCTCCCTCCCTCTCTCCCTGCCTGCCTCCCTCCCTCTCTCCCTGCCTGCCTCACTCCCTCTCTCCCTGCCTGCCTCACTCCCTCTCTCCCTGCCTGCCTCACTCCCTCTCTCCCTGCCTGCCTCACTCCCTCTCTCCCTGCCTGCCTCACTCCCTCTCTCCCTGCCTGCCTCCCTCTCTCTCTCCCTGCCTGCCCCCTCTCTCTCTCCCTGCCTGCCTGCCTCTCTCTCTCCCTGCCTACCTGCCTCTCTCCCTGCCTGCCTCCCTCCCTCCCTCTCTCCCTCCCTCCCTCTCTCCCTGCCTGCCTGCCTCCCTCTCTCTCTGTCCCTGCCTGCCTGCCTGCCTCCCTCTCTCTCTCCCTCCCTCCCTCTCTCCCTGCCTGCCTGCCTCCCTCTCTCTCTGTCCCTGCCTGCCTGCCTGTCTCCCTCTCTCTCTCCCTGCCTCCCTCCCTCCCTCCCTCCCTGCCTGCCTGCCTCCCTCCCGCCCTCTCTCCCTGCCTGCCTCCCTCCCTCTCTCCCTGCCTGCCTCCCTCTCTCTCTCCCTGCCTGCCCCCTCTCTCTCTCCCTGCCTGCCTGCCTCTCTCTCTCCCTGCCTACCTGCCTCTCTCCCTGCCTGCCTCCCTCCCTCCCTCTCTCCCTCCCTCCCTCTCTCCCTGCCTGCCTGCCTCCCTCTCTCTCTGTCCCTGCCTGCCTGCCTGCCTCCCTCTCTCTCTCCCTCCCTCCCTCTCTCCCTGCCTGCCTGCCTCCCTCTCTCTCTGTCCCTGCCTGCCTGCCTGCCTCCCTCTCTCTCTCCCTGCCTCCCTCCCTCCCTCCCTCCCTCCCTGCCTGCCTGCCTCGCTCCCGCCCTCTCTCCCTGCCTGCCTCCCTCCCTCTCTCCCTGCCTGCCTGCCTCCCTCTCTCCCTGCCTCCCTGCCTGCCTCCCTCTCTCCCTGCCTGCCTGCCTGCCTGCCTCCCTCTCTCCCTGCCTGCCTGCCTGCCTCCCTCTCTCCCTGCCTGTCTGCCTGCCTCCCTCTCTCCCTGCCTGCCTGTCTGCCTCCCTCCCTCTCTCCTTGCCTGCCTCCCTCCCTCTCCCTGCCCGCCTGCCTCCCTCAGTGTGGTTGGTGTTCTGTCTCTGTTTGCTGTATATAATATAGCCTTCGAACCACCAGTGTATTGTCTCTGTCATCTACTATCAGCATTAAGGTTTAAACATTGATATTGTAAATGTTTAAACGGTTAGAATACGGTAGTGTTTAATGGTAATGTGCTGTGTGATTTAAGACCCTGGGTCTTTTATGTGGGAGCTAGTGTCTTTGGGTCTCTCGCTGTCTGACAAGATGACTCCCAACCAAAGTACCGTGTGTGTGTGTGTTGGCCCACTGGTTCAAAATAACAAGGGCAGCAGTGCCCCGTGACAGTTTCCCGCCCAAACTCTAATCAGCCTGCTGATGCTGGAACACGGATCCCTCTGTCTCTCACACACACATTACAGGGACTAAGTGAATCAGGGGCACCATGTCTTTCTCCCCCTCCTTCTATCAGCCCATCTCCTCTTTAACCATCTACATGATCTCTGTCTCTATCAGCCCATCTCCTCTTTAACCATCTACATGATCTCTGTCTCTATCAGCCCATCTCCTCTTTAACCATCTACATGATCTCTCTCTATCAGCCCATCTCATCCCTCCTTCTGTCTGTACATCTCCTCTTTATCCATCTACATGATCACTGTCTCTATCAGCCCATCTCATCCCTCGTTCTTCTATCTGTACATCTCCTCTTTAACCATCTACATGATCTGTCTCTATCAGCCCATCTCATCCCTCGTTCTTCTATCTGTACATCTCCTCTTTAACCATCTACATGATCTCTGTCTCTATCAGCCCATCTCATCCCTCCTTCTATCTGTACATCTCTTTATCCATCTACATGATCTCTGTCTCTATCAGCCCATCTCATCCCTCGTTCTTCTATTCCCTGCGTTGTATCTGTCTCCTCTAGTTATCTATATTAGTGAGCTTTAGATTACTTTGACAATATCTCTCCCTCTGCCTCCCTCTCTGACTGGTGGCTTTACTGTGTTAGAAAAATGGACTCTGGTATGAAAGTGAAACGTTTTGCTGTTGAATGTGACTTTCGCTCTGCCTCAGCAGCAGTGTGTGTGTGTGTGTGTGTGTGTGTCAGCGCCTGAGAATCCGCTGATGATGATGCCGTGTTACCACTTGCAGGTCATTTTGTTGAGCGCTTCCATTCATCAATCCCTCGTACATGTTGTTAGACATGATTACACACCACACACACCTGTGGGGGGGGGGGGGTGTGTAAGAGTAGAGTGATCTGGATGTGCGCTTGTTTCACTGTCTAAATGTCTCTCCTTGTCTTTCTCTTGTTCCATCTCTCCTTATACTCTCCCTCTCACTCTTTCCCACAGTGTTAATTTGTGTGAAGATAAACCCTTTTATCTCAGGAGGGAAGCTAATCCTGAGTAGAGAGAGAGAGGAAGAGATGAGCTGCAGTGTTAAACAGGGTTGAAGTGTGAGATGGAAGGAAGCCATCAGAGATATGGAGAATAAGAATCTGGTGTGGGTCACGTTTTCTCAACTCACTTTAAAAGTAGGGAGAAAAGTCTTATTGAATGTCTCACACTGAATTACAAAAAGTCAGTAGTAGTAGAAGTAGTGTCAGTAGTAGTAGAAGTAGTGGCAGTAGTAGTAGAAGTAGTGGCAGTAGAAGTAGTGGCAGTAGTAGTAGAAGTAGTGGCAGTAGAAGTAGTGGCCACTGTAGTAGAAGTAGTGGCAGCAGTAGTAGAAGTAGTGGCAGTAGTAGTAGAAGTAGTGGCAGTAGAAGTAGTGGCAGTAGTAGTAGAAGTAGTGGCAGTAGTAGTAGTAGAAGTAGTGGCAGTAGTAGTAGAAGTAGTGGCAGTAGAAGTAGTGGCAGTAGTAGTAGAAGTAGTGGCAGTAGAAGTAGTGGCAGTAGTAGTAGAAGTAGTGGCAGTAGTAGTAGAAGTAGTGGCAGTAGAAGTAGTAGAAGTAGTGGCAGTAGAAGTAGTGGCAGTAGTAGTAGAAGTAGTGGCAGTAGTAGTAGAAGTAGTGGCAGTAGAAGTAGTGCCAGTAGAAGTAGTGGCAGTAGTAGTAGAAGTAGTGGCAGTAGAAGTAGTGGCAGTAGTAGTAGAAGTAGTGGCAGCAGTAATAGAAGTAGTGGCAGCAGTAGTAGAAGTAGTAGTGGCAGCAGTAGTAGAAGTAGTGGCAGCAGTAGTGGCAGTAGTAGTAGAAGTAGTGGCAGTAGTAGTAGAAGTAGTGGCAGTAGAAGTAGTGGCAGTAGTAGTAGAAGTAGTGGCAGTAGTAGTAGAAGTAGTGGCAGTAGAAGTAGAAGTAGTGGCAGAAGTAGTTGCAGTAGTAGTAGAAGTAGTGGCAGTAGTAGTAGAAGTAGTGGCAGTAGTAGTAGAAGTAGTGGCAGCAGTAGTAGAAGTAGTGGCAGCAGTAGTAGAAGTAGTGGCAGCAGTAGTAGAAGTAGTGGCAGTAGTAGTAGAAGTAGTGGCAGTAGTAGTAGAAGTAGTGGTAGTAGAAGTAGTGGCATTAGTAGTAGAAGTAGTGGCATTAGTAGTAGAAGTAGTGGCAGTAGTAGTAGAAGTAGTGGCAGTAGAAGTAGTGGCAGTAGAAGTAGTGGCAGTAGAAGTAGTGGCAGTAGTAGTGTCAGTAGAAGTAGTGGTAGTAGTGGCAGTAGAAGTAGTGGCAGTAGTGGCAGTAGTAGTAGAAGTAGTGGCAGTAGTAGTAGAAGTAGTGGCAGTAGTAGTAGAAGTAGTGGCAGCAGTAGTAGAAGTAGTGGTAGTAGAAGTAGTGGCAGCAGTAGTAGAAGTAGTGGCAGCAGTAGTAGAAGTAGTGGCAGCAGTAGTAGAAGTAGTGGCAGCAGTAGTAGAAGTAGTGGCAGTGGAAGTAGAAGTAGTAGTAGAAGTAGTGGCAGTAGTAGTAGAAGTAGTGGTAGTAGAAGTAGTGGCAGTAGTAGTAGAAGTAGTGGCAGTAGAAGTAGTGGCAGTAGAAGTAGAAGTAGTGGCAGTAGTAGTAGTAGAAGTAGTGGCAGTAGTAGTAGAAGTAGTAGTAGAAGTAGTGGCAGCAGTAGTAGAAGTAGTGGCAGCAGTAGTAGAAGTAGTGGCAGCAGTAGTAGAAGTAGTGGCAGCAGTAGTAGAAGTAGTGGCAGCAGTAGTAGAAGTAGTGGCAGCAGTAGTAGAAGTAGTGGCAGTAGTAGTAGAAGTAGTGGCAGTAGTAGTAGAAGTAGTGGCAGTAGAAGTAGTGGTAGTAGAAGTAGTGGCAGTAGTAGTAGAAGTAGTGGCAGTAGAAGTAGTGGCAGTAGAAGTAGTGGCAGTAGTAGTAGTGTCAGTAGAAGTAGTGGCAGTATTTGTATAAGTAGTGGCAGTATTAGTAGAAGTAGTGGCAGTATTTGTAGAAGTAGTGGCAGTATTTGTAGAAGTAGTGGCAGTAGTAGTAGAAGTAGTGGCAGTAGTAGTAGCATTAGTAGTAGTAGTAGAAATAGTGGTGGTGTAGGAGGAGGTGTGTATGACGTGTAGTAAGAGGAGGAGGTGTAGTAGGAGGAGATGCAGTAGTAGGTGGTGTAGTAGTAGTAGGAGGTGTGGTGGTAGTAATTGTTGTAGAAGGTGTGGTGGTTGTGGTAGTTGTAGTAGTAGTAGTAGTGGTGGTGTCGTAGTAGTTGTGGAGGTGTAGTAGTTAGAGGTCGGCCGATTATGATTTTTCAGCGCCGATACCGATTATTGGAGGACCAAAAAAGCTGATTCCGATTATTCCGTCGATTTATATAAAATAAAATGTATTTGTAATAATGCCAATTACAACAATACTGAATGAACACTTATTTTAACTTAATATAATACATCAATAAAATCAATTTAGCCTCAAATATATAATGAAACATGTTCAATTTGGTTTAAATAATGAAAAACAAAGTGTTGGAGAAGAAAGTGAAAGTGCCATGTAAGAAAGCTAAGTTTAAGGAAGCTAACGTTTAAGTAACTCACTCAGAACATGAGAACATATGAAAGCTGGTGGTTCCTTTTAACATGAGTCTTCAATATTCCCAGGTAAGAAGTTTTAGGTTGTAGTTATTATAGGAATTATAGGACTATTTCTCTCTATACCATTTGTATTTCATATACCTTTGAATATTGGATGTTCTTATAGGCACTTTAATATTGCCAGTGTAACAGTATAGCTTCTGTCCCTCTCCTCGCTCCTCCCTGGGCTTGAACCAGCAACACAACGACAACAGCCACCCTTGAAGCAGCGTTACCCATGCAGAGCAAGGGAAACAACCACAGGCTCAGAGCGAGTGACGTTTGAAACGCTATTAGCGCTCGCTAACTAGCTAGCCATTTCACTTCGGTTACACCAGCCTCATCTCGGGAGTTTATAGGTTTGAAGTCATAAACAGCGCAATGCTTGACGCACAACGAAGAGCTGCTGGTAAAACGCACAAAAGTGCTGTTTGAATGAATGTTTTCGCGCCTGCTTCTGCCTACCACCGCTCAGTCAGATACTTAGATACTTGTATGCTTGTATGCTCAGTCAGATTTGGACACGCTAGATAATATCTAGTAATATCGTCAACCATGTGTAGTTAACTAGTGATTATGATTGATATATTGTTTTTATAAGATAGGTTTAATGCTAGCTAGCAACTGTTATGCTTACTGCATTCGCATAACAGGCAGTCAGTCTCCTTGTGGAGTGCACAAGGACTAGTTAACTGTAAGGTTGCAAGATTGGATCCCCCGAGCTGACAAGGTGAAAATCTGTCATTCTGCCCCTGAAAGAGGCAGTTAACCCACCGTTCCTAGGCCGTCATTGAAAATAAGAGTGTGTTCTTAACTGACTTGCCTAGTTAAATAAAGGTGTAAAAAAAATCGGCCCTAATTAATCGGCCATTCCGATTAATCGGTCGACCTCTAGTAGTAGTAGTAGTGGAGGTGTTGTTGTAGTAGTAGTAATAGTAGTAGTAGTGGAGGTGTTGTAGTAGTGGAGTTGTTGTAGTAGTAGTGGAGGTGTTGTAGTAGTATTAGTGGAGGTGTAGTAGTAGTGGAGGTGTTGTAGTAGTAGTAGTAGTAGTGGAGGTGCTGTAGTAGTAGTAGTAGTAGTGGAGGTGCTGTAGTAGTAGTAGTAGTAGTAGTAGTAATAGTAATAGTAGTAGTAGTGGTGTTGTTGTCATAGTAATAGTAGTAGTAGTGTTGTAGTAGTAGTGGAGGTGTTGTAGTAGTAGTGGAGGTGTTGTTGTAGTAGTAGTGGAGATGTTGTAGTAGTAGTGGAGGTGTTGTAGTAGTAGTGGAGGTGTTGTAGTAGTAGTGGAGGTGTTGTAGTGGAGGTGTTGTAGTTATAGTGGAGGTGTTGTAGTGGAGGTGTTGTAGTAGTAGTGGAGGTGTTGTAGTGGAGATGTTGTAGTGGAGGTGTAGTAGTAGTAGTAGTGGAGGTGTAGTAGTAGTAGTTGTGTAGTAGTAGTAGTAGTAGTAGTGGAGGTGTAGTTGTAGTGGGGGTGTAGTAGTACTAGTAGTGGAGGTGTAGTTGTAGTGGGGTGTAGTAGTACTAGTAGTGGAGGTGTAGTGGAGGAGTAGTTGTGGAGGTGGAGTAGTTGTGGGGGTGGTGGAGTAGTTGTAGAGGTTTAGTGGTGGAGGTGTAGTAGTAGTGGAGCTGTGGAGGTGTAGTAGTATTTGTGTTGTAGAGGTGCTGAGGTGTAGTGATGTGGATGTGTAGGAGGTGTAGTGATGTGGATGTGTAGGAGGTGTAGTGATGTGGATGTGTAGGAGGTGTAGTGGTGTGGAGGTTTAGTGGTAGTAGGAGGAGGAGGTGTAGGAGTAGGAAGTGTGGTAGTGGTAGGAGGTGTAGTGTTAGTAGGAGGAGGAGGTGTAGTGTTAGTAGGAGGAGGTGTAGTAGTAGTAGAATGAGGTGTAGTAGTAGGAGGAGGAGGTGTAGTAGTAGGAGGAGGAGGTGTAGGAGGAGGTGTAGTAGTAGGAGGAGGTGTAGTAGTAGTAGTAGTAGTAGTAGGAGGAGGTGTAGTAGTAGTAGTAGTAGTAGGAGGAGGTGTAGTAGTAGTAGTAGGAGGAGGAGGTGTAGTAGTAGGAGGAGGAGGTGTAGTAGTAGGAGGAGGAGGAGGAGGTGTAGTAGTAGGGGGAGGAGGTGTAGGAGTAGGAGGAGGGGGTGTAGTAGTAGGAGGAGGTGTAGTAGTAGGAGGAGGAGAAGGTGTAGGAGGAGGTGGTGTAGGAGGAGGAGGTGTAGTGTTAGTAGTAGTAGGAGGAGGTGTGGTGTTAGTAGTAGGAGGAGGTGTGGTGTTAGTAGTAGGAGGAGGTGTGGTGTTAGTAGTAGGAGGAGGTGTGGTGGTAGTAGGAGGAGGTGTGGTGGTAGTAGGAGGAGGTGTGGTGTTAGTAGGAGGAGGTGTGGTGTTAGTAGGAGGAGGTGTGGTGTTAGTAGGAGGAGGTGTGGTGATAGTAGGAGGAGGTGTGGTGTTAGTAGGAGGAGGTGTGGTGTTAGTAGGAGGTGTGGTGTTAGTAGGAGGTGTGGTGGTAGTAGGAGGAGGTGTGGTGTTAGTAGGAGGAGGTGTGGTGTTAGTAGGAGTAGGAAGTGTGGTAGTGGTAGGAAGTGTAGTGTTAGTAGGAGGAGGAGGTGTAGTGTTAGTAGGAGGAGGTGTAGTGTTAGTAGGAGGAGGTGTGGTGGTAGTAATTGTTGTAGGATGTGTGGTGTTAGTAATTGTTGTAGGAGGTGTGGTGGTAGTAGTAGTGGAGGTGTAGTAGTAGTGGAGGTATAGTAGTAGTTGTGGAGGTGGTGTAGTAGTAGTTGTAGTGGTGGCGGTGTAGTTGTAGTGGTGGATGTGTAGTGGTAGTAGTGGAGGTGTAGTAGTAGGTGTAGTATTTGATGTGTAGTAGTAGTGGAGGTGTAATAGTGGAGGTTCAGTAGTAATGGAGGTGTAGATGAGGTGTTGATCGGCTATGAAAAGCCAACTGACATTTACTCTTGAGGTGCTGATCTGTTCCACCCTTGACAAGTGCTAGTAGAGGTGTAGAGGTTAGAGGTGTAGTGGTAGTGGTAGAGGTGTAGTAGTAGTGGTTAGAGGTGTAGTGGTAGTGGTAGAGGTGTAGTAGTAGTGATTAGAGGTGTAGTAGTAGTAGTAGTAGTGGTTAGAGGTGTAGTGGTAGAGGTGTAGTGGTTAGAGGTGTAGTGGGAGAGGTGTAGTGGTAAAGGTGTAGTGGTAGAGGTTAGAGGTGTAGAGGTTAGAGGTGTAGTGGTAAAGTTGTAGTGGTAGAGGTTAGAGGTGTAGTAGTAGAGGTTAGAGGTTAGAGGTGTAGTGGTAAAGGTGTAGTGGTAGAGGTTAGAGGTGTAGTAGTAGAGGTTTGAGGTGTAGTGGTAGAGGTGTAGTAGTAGTGGTTAGAGTTGTAGTGGTAGAGATGTAGTAGTAGTGGTTAGAGGTGTTGTGGTAAAGTTGTAGTTGTCACGAATGCTAAACTTTCATCTGACCGGGAACTGAGGCCCATGCAGAGTTGAGACGACTTGATGTGAATGAACATGAATAACCCCTTAGTTTAGTAAATTTATGGAGCTACCGAGACGAACAATCTAGATTTAAATATCCAGCTATCTTCCTCTGATGTTTTTGTGTGTGTGTGTGTGTGTGTGTGTGTGTGTGTGTGCGCGCGCACTGTGTTGAGTGTAGCGGAGATAATGTCAGCAGCAGCATCAGCGTGTGTGCTGGGTATAATTGTGGTGTGCATGGAAACCAGTGTAATTAGTGAGTGGGATCAGAGTGAGGCTGGGCTAACAACTAAAATCCTCTCGACTGTTCTATTGTCATTGTGTTCCAGCCACCACTACACTAGTAGCTAGCCTTACAGCAGTACATTATTCTACCAGAACAAAGGAGGGAGCTATTAGCTCAGAGACCACCGAAGGAAATGGAGGTGAGAGAGAAATATAGGGAAGGAGGATGAGAGCGATGTTTTTTAAAAAGACAGAAAATAACTGAAACAGACACTAATTGAATTCAGGCAGACATGCCTGCCCACTCTTGAAATGCCCACTCTCTGTCCTCTATCTGTTCTCTCTGTCCTCTCTCTGTTCTCTGTCCTCTCTCTCTGTTCTCTGTCCTCTCTCTCTCTCTGTGTCCTCTCTCTCTCTGTGTCCTCTCTCTCTCTCTGTCCTCTCTCTCTCTCTGTCCTCTCTCTCTCTCTCTGTCCTCTCTCTCTCTGTCCTCTCTCTCTATCTCTGTCCCCTCTCTCTCTCTCTGTCCTCTCTCTCGCTCTCTGTCCTCTCTCTCTCTTTCTTTCTCTGTCCTCTCTCTCTCTCACTTTTACTAGCCCATTACGGGCTGAATTGGAGTACGTGCGTATAGTGAGTGAGAGGGTTGTTAGTTGCAGGCATGTGTGGGTAATGCTCTATCTGCCTGCGCCGGCCGTCTGAATGTTAACAGATTGAAACGAGGAGAGAAAGTAAATTTGGTTTCCCGAAGAAAATTGAGCAAATTACACTTTTATAGCCCTCTGCCTCTATCCCTCACTGTGGAGAGAGGGAGGGGGGTACAGTCTGTTAAAACCTCTTAGAGCTATGCATATTCTTGGTACCATTTGGAAAAAAGCACTGAAGTTTGTGAGTTGAATGTAGGAGAATATAACACACTAGATCTGGTTTAGATAATACAATAAAAAAACATGTTTTCTTTTAATTGTTGTATCATCTTTAAAATGAACAAGATAAAACAAACATTCAGATAGGAGGATGGGGACAATTTCAGTGAAAAATATAAGTGGGCAACAGTACTTGTGCAAAGTTTCAGAATGATAACTTCCAAAATGAGTGTGCTACATGACATTTCTCATGAAGTCACCCAGGTGTCCCACACAAGTAGCCCAAATGTACCCAAGTGGCCAAATTTGTGAAGTTATACATTTTGAATGGAATAACTATATACAAAATACCAAAATGGTATTCTAACACACCCCCCATTTACAAAATAACACTTTCAATATTTGGAAGACCCTCAGTCCTCTACACAATATTGTGCTGCTGATGCCAGGTGCCATAGCACATCCATGCCTGCAGAAATACATTTGGGCAGATGAACACCACTTGTGGCAGGAGCTGATGAACCAGCTTCAGTGGGGGGTGGACACCTTGGCACTGGGGGCTCCCATTCGGAGTCAGTGTCACTGTGAAAGAAAATTTTCAGTTAGAATAGTTTCACATATGAGCCCTGTATCAACAGGTATAATAAACATATATATATATATATATATATATATATAGAGTACAGGGAACATAAGGTTGAATATATTATTATAGACCTGCTAGATCTACTGTCTCATTTATATTATGACATTTCAGCTAGATCTACTGTCTCTATTATGTTATGACAGACCAGCTGTATCTACTGTCTCCATTTCACTTTGGCCATTGCTGTGGGCCTGCCCTCCCCTCAACAGCCTCAAATAGGCTATTTCATTTCACAAATAATATTTTAAATGATTCATTTCAAACAACGGCATTAGCGTGAGAAGAACTTACCAGTCCAAAACGATGTCCTCTCCGTTCCAAAAATATTGAATCGTCCTCGATCAATTTCTTTTAAAATTGTATGTACATCTGTATATCTAGACTTAGATTTAGCTTTCCCTAACTTAGTTGCCATAATGATTGATAAACAGCTGAATATGCGCTTTACCAAAACAATGCTGTGTGCAACATGCGTTGCTCCTTCCGGTATGAAACTTTTATGGCAAATGACCCTCTTTACGCCGGAGTTTACTACATGGGTTGGTCTTCCAACACATAAACATTACATATTGCCGTTTACCTCAGCTCCTTGGCTATCTACCCAGCTAGATTTCAAGACGATCAGTGGCCATTGGGTTAAAATACAGTCAATCAACGAAACAGCGGGCAAATCATTGGTGCACAATGATGTCATTACTTGTCTTCAAATCGGTTTCTTTCAGTCAATACGTCCCGCGAAATGACCCATCAGGTTTGGTTGTGTTACAAACAAACCAGTTGATTGCAATGACACCAAACATGACTGGAAAAGTCACGTTCTGTGTGGGTTATTTACCTGGAATGTGTCGTCGAAAATGGAATGAGACGGAATTCACGACACAAGCGGTTCACAAAATGTTTCGCAACAAAAAAAAAAAAGATTTTATCAAACAAAAGACCATTCATTGTGTAACAATGAGCATTGGGATTGCAAACAGAGGAAGGTCTTCAGAGGTAAACAATTTATTTTATTGCAGTTTGTGATGATGTTACGCCTGTGCTGGTTGAAATAGTTGTTTTTTATGGGGCTCTATCCTCAGATAATCGCATCGTATTTTTTAAAATCTGACAACGCAGTTGGATTTGCAAGATTCTAGGCTTTCGATAGATGTGAGACACTTGTATTTTCATGAATGTTTAATATGACTATTTATGTAGCGATCACCGTATGTTGTGGAATTTCATTCATTCGGTGCGCAGAGAGGTTAACCTCCTGTCCTCATTCAGGAAGGAGAGCAACATGATGATGGTATGACGGAGAAAGAACTCATGACCAGTCCCACAAAAGTGACGGGCCTTTTGGCCAGGTACATTTCTATGGCAACGAATCCCTCTCCAGGGCAGGCTAACTCCCTTTATCCTGCATGAAGTGTCTGAGCCGCGACTTGAAGACCAATTAAATCAGATTCCCTCACTCTCGCAAAGATCGCCATCATCCCCTTCATTTGAGAAAGGGTGATTTAATTATTTGATTTATCAAATGTTTTTTTAGTGTAAAAAAAATAGTAATGTTAATGTGTAATTTGACACATTTAGTAATGACAATGGTAACGTGTAATTTGACACATTTAGTAATGACAATGGTAATGTGTAATTTGACACATTTAGTAATGACAATGTTAATGTGTAATTTGACACATTTAGTAATGACAATGTTAATGTGTAATTTGACACATTTAGTAATGACAATGGTAATGTGTAATTTGACACATTTAGTAATGACAATGGTAATGTGTAATTTGACACATTTAGTAATGACAATGTTAATGTGTAATTTGACACATTTAGTAATGACAATGGTAACGTGTAATTTGACACATTTAGTAATGACAATGGTAATGTGTAATTTGACACATTTAGTAATGACAATGGTAATGTGTAATTTGACACATTTAGTAATGACAATGTTAATGTGTAATTTGACACATTTAGTAATGACAATGGTAATGTGCAATTTGACACATTTAGTAATGACAATGGTAATGTGTAATTTGACACATTTAGCAATGACAATGTTAATGTGTAATTTGACACATTTAGTAATGACAATGGTAATGTGTAATTTGACACATTTAGTAATGACAATGGTAATGTGTAATTTGACACATTTAGTAATGACAATGGTAATGTGTAATTTGACACATTTAGTAATGACAATGTTAATGTGTAATTTGACACATTTAGTAATGACAATGGTAATGTGTAATTTGACACATTTAGTAATGACAATGTTAATGTGTAATTTGACACATTTAGTAATGACAATGGTAATGTGTAATTTGACACATTTAGTAATGACAATGGTAATGTGTAATTTGACACATTTAGTAATGACAATGGTAATGTGTAATTTGACACATTTAGTAATGACAATGGTAATGTGTAATTTGACACATTTAGTAATGACAATGGTAATGTGTAATTTGACACATTTAGTAATGACAATGGTAATGTGTAATTTGACACATTTAGTAATGACAATGGTAATGTGTAATTTGACACATTTAGTAATGACAATGGTAACGTGTAATTTGACACATTTAGTAATGACAATGGTAATGTGTAATTTGACACATTTAGTAATGACAATGCATTTGAAACTTCACGCACAGTAACTTTTGTAGCTGTAAGCTGGGTAAAAAGGTGCTCGTTCACACCAGGCTGCAATAATGATGACTAATATAATTGTCAGCCTCTTTCACACTGTAGCCTATTGAAACTGCCAGATAACTATTCTTTCATTTTGATTTGGGAACAACTGAAAATGTGCCACTGACACTTGTTTCACTGTTGTCTCAATGACGAGTTCTCTGTGCGTCTAACCATGCGCAACATGCACACGCAGTTACAAGCCTGCTACAGTAGGTGTCAGAAGGACAAGCAATATCCACCATTGTAGTACGGATGAAGCCAGAGTTGGAATGTGAAACTAACTGAAGCTGGTTAGCGTGAGCAAACCCTGTGTAGATGTAGCTTGTATTGTAGGATTTTCACTGAGGTTATGGAGAGGATCAACTGATCCTAGATCTGTGCTTAAGGGCAACTTCGACCTCGGGTGTCTCCTGACTCCTGTTCAACTCTCTTCTCTTCCTCTCTTTTGCAACCCCTCCATGTCTCTCTCCCCCTCTCCTACAGTATACCCCTCCATCTCTCTCTCCCCCTCACTACTCCTCTCTCTCCCCCTCTCCTACAGTATACCCCTCCATCTCTCTCTTCCTCTCCTACAGTATACCCCTCCATCTCTCTCTCCCCCTCACTACTCCTCCCTCTCCTACAGTATACCCCTCCATATCTCTCTCCCTCTCCTACAGTATACCCCTCCATATCTCCCTCCCTCTCCTACAGTATACCCCTCCATATCTGTCTGCCTCTCCTACAGATACCCCTCCATATCTCGCTCTCCCTCTCCTACAGTATACCCCTCCATCTCTCTCTCCCCCTCACTACTCCTCTCTCTCCTACAGTATACCCCTCCATCTCTCTCCCCCTCACTACTCCTCCCTCTCCTACAGTATACCCCTCCATCTCTCTCTCCCCCTCACTAGTCCTCTCTCCTACAGTATACCCCTCCATCTCTCTCTCCCCCTCACTACTCCTCCCTCTCCTACAGTATACCTCTCCATCTCTCTCTCCCCCTCACTACTCCTCCCTCTCCTACAGTATACTCCTCCCTCTCCTACAGTATACCCCTCCATCTCTCTCTCTCCCCCTCACTACTCCTCCCTCTCCTACAGTATACCCCTCCATCTCTCTCTCCCCCTCACTACTCCTCCCTCTCCTACAGTATACCCCTCCATCTCTCTCTCCCCCTCACTACTCCTCCCTCTCCTACAGTATACCCCTCCATCTCTCTCTCCCTCACTACTCCTCCCTCTCCTACAGTATACCCCTCCATCTCTCTCTCCCCCTCACTACTCCTCCCTCTCTTACAGTATACTCCTCCCTCTCCTACAGTATACCCCTCCATCTCTCTCTCCCCCTCACTACTCCTCCCTCTCCTACAGTATACCCCTCCATCTCTCTCCCCCTCACTACTCCTCCCTCTCCTACAGTATACCCCTCCATCTCTCTCTCCCCCTCACTACTCCTTCCTCTCCTACAGTATACCCCTACATCTCTCTCTGTTGTTTCTCATACTGCGTACATTGTTCCAGGAGTAGAGAGGGTGGAGAGAGAGTGAGTCTCCAGATATCCTCAGGGATGAGCCCATAAAGACAAGTCAAATGAAAGAGAGGATAACTTGGTTTTATAATCTCACTGCACAGAATGGTGTGTGTGTGTGTGTGTGATAGAGAACATTTGGTTTGGATTTAATATGACTCTGTTGGAGTGAAGTCAAGGTTGACTCAAGGCTTTATGGCTATAGAGAGAAACACGTGCGCACACACACACACACACACATACACACACACACACATCTAACCCCGAGCTTCTTTCACTCCGATGGGGAAACATTTAACTTATCAGAGAATTGCATTTTTCCTTTCCCTCCATGTTACTCACTTTCTCTTTCCAGCCTACATCTCTTTCTCTCTCTCCGTTGACATTTGATGTCGGGCAGTTTTATTATTGTGTCCCTGCAGATTTCTGATTAGGATCCATCTCCCTCTCATGTCTCCTCTCCTCTCCTAACCCTCGCTCCATCCCTCCTCTCCTCCCCTAACCCTCGCTCCATCCATCCCTCCTCTCCTCCCCTAACCCTCGCTCCATCCATCCCTCCTCTCCTCCCCTAACCCTCGCTCCATCTATCCCTCCTCTCCTCCCCTAACCCTCGCTCCATCCATCCCTCCTCTCCTACCCTAACCCTCGCTCCATCCATCCCTCCTCTCCTCCCCTAACCCTCGCTCCATCCATCCCTCCTCTCCTCCCCTAACCCTCGCTCCATCCATCCCTCCTCTCCTCCCCTAACCCTCGCTCCATCCATCCATCCCTCCTCTCCTCCCCTAACCCTCGCTCCATCCATCCCTCCTCTCCTCTCCTCCCCTAACCCTCGCTCCATCCATCCCTCCTCTCCTCCCCTAACCCTCGCTCCATCCATCCCTCCTCTCCTCCCCTAACCCTCGCTCCATCCATCCCTCCTCTCCTCTCCTCCCCTAACCCTCGCTCCATCCATCCCTCCTCTCCTCTCCTCCCCTAACCCTCGCTCCATCCATCCCTCCTCTCCTCTCCTCCCCTAACCCTCGCTCCATCCATCCCTCCCTCCTCTCCTCCCCTAACCCTCGCTCCATCCATCCCTCCTCTCCTCCCCTAACCCTCGCTCCATCCATCCCTCCTCTCCTCCCCTAACCCTCGCTCCATCTATCCCTCCTCTCCTCCCCTAACCCTCGCTCCATCCATCCCTCCTCTCCTCCCCTAACCCTCGCTCCATCCATCCCTCCTCTCCTCCCCTAACCCTCGCTCCATCCATCCCTCCTCTCCTGCCCTAACCCTCGCTCCATCCATCCCTCCTCTCCTGCCCTAACCCTCGCTCCATCCATCCCTCCTCTCCTCCCCTAACCCTCGCTCCATCCATCCCTCCTCTCCTCCCCTAACTCTCTCACGTTTACTGCAGTGCCTCCTCTCCTCTGTTCCAACTCCTCCTCTCCAGACTATACTAAGTTGAACTGGAAATAACATGGAGACAGCTGTTCAATCAGGGGACAACTGACAATCATCCCTCTGAATAAGTTTATTAATAAATGGGGTTAGTGCAGAGAGCCCATAGAGCGGGGGGGTTAGTGCAGAGAGCCCATAGAGCGGGGGGGTTAGTGCAGAGAGCCCATAGAGCGGGGGGGCTAGTGCAGAGAGCCCATAGAGCGGGGGGGTTAGTGCAGAGAGCCCATAGAGCGGGGGGGGTTAGTGCAGAGAGCCCATAGAGCGGGGGGGTTAGGGCAGAGAGCCCATAGAGCGGGGGGGGGGGGTTAGTGCAGAGAGCCCATAGAGCGGGGGGGTTAGTGCAGAGAGCCCATAGAGCGGGGGGGTTAGTGCAGAGAGCCCATAGAGCGGGGGGGTTAGTGCAGAGAGCCCATAGAGCGGGGGGGGTTAGTGCAGAGAGCCCATAGAGCGGGGGGGTTAGTGCAGAGAGCCCATAGAGCGGGGGGGTTAGTGCAGAGAGCCCATAGAGCGGGGGGTTAGTGCAGAGAGCCCATAGAGCGGGGGGGTTAGGGCAGAGAGCCCATAGAGCGGGGGGGGGGTTAGTGCAGAGAGCCCATAGAGCGGGGGGGTTAGTGCAGAGAGCCCATAGAGCGGGGGGTTAGTGCAGAGAGCCCATAGAGCGGGGGGGTTAGGGCAGAGAGCCCATAGAGCGGGGGGGGTTAGTGCAGAGAGCCCATAGAGCGGGGGGGTTAGTGCAGAGAGCCCATAGAGCGGGGGGGTTAGTGCAGAGAGCCCATAGAGCGGGGGGGGTTAGTGCAGAGAGCCCATAGAGCGGGGGGGGGTAGTGCAGAGAGCCCATAGAGCGGGGGGTTAGTGCAGAGAGCCCATAGAGCGGGGGGGTTAGTGCAGAGAGCCCATAGAGCGGGGGGGGGGGGTTAGTGCAGAGAGCCCATAGAGCGGGGGGGGTTAGTGCAGAGAGCCCATAGAGCGGGGGGGGTAGTGCAGAGAGCCTACAGAGCGGGGGGGTTAGTGCAGAGAGCCTACAGAGCGGGGGGGTTAGTGCAGAGAGCCCACAGAGCGGGGGGGTTAGGGCAGAGAGCCCATAGAGCGGGGGGGGTTAGTGCAGAGAGCCCATAGAGCGGGGGGGTTAGTGCAGAGAGCCCATAGAGCGGGGGGTTAGTGCAGAGAGCCCATAGAGCGGGGGGGTTAGGGCAGAGAGCCCATAGAGCGGGGGGGGGTTAGTGCAGAGAGCCCATAGAGCGGGGGGGTTAGTGCAGAGAGCCCATAGAGCGGGGGGGGGTTAGTGCAGAGAGCCCATAGAGCGGGGGGGTTAGTGCAGAGAGCCCATAGAGCGGGGGGGGTTAGTGCAGAGAGCCCATAGAGCGGGGGGTTAGTGCAGAGAGCCCATAGAGCGGGGGGGTTAGTGCAGAGAGCCCATAGAGCGGGGGGGGGGGGTTAGTGCAGAGAGCCCATAGAGCGGGGGGGTTAGTGCAGAGAGCCCATAGAGCGGGGGGGGTAGTGCAGAGAGCCTACAGAGCGGGGGGGTTAGTGCAGAGAGCCTACAGAGCGGGGGGGTTAGTGCAGAGAGCCCACAGAGCGGGGGGGTTAGTGCAGAGACTCCACAGAGTGTAATTAAAAGAGAGCCCACAGAGTAATTAAAAGAGAGCCCACAGAGTAATTAAAAGAGAGCCCACAGAGTGTAATTAAAAGAGAGCCCACAGAGTGTAATTAAAAGAGAGTACTTGGGAGACAAAAAAACACTGCAGGAGAAACCCTTACAAAGAGTAGGTTTGTAGTACTGACCTTTAAAAGACAGAGAGATGGAGAAGGAGGGAGCGCTGGGAGAGAGATGGAGAAGGAGGGAGCGGGGGGGAGAGTGGGAGGGAGTGGGGGGGGGGAGAGTGGGAGGGAGGGAGTGGGGGAGAGGGAGGGAGCGGGGGGGAGAGGGAGGGAGGGAGTGGGGGGGAGAGGGAGGGAGTGGGGGGGAGAGGGAGGGAGCGGGGGGGAGAGTGATGGAGAGGGAGGGAGCGGGGGAGAGAGTGTGATGGAGGGGCGGGGGGGAGAGAGTGTGAGGGAGAGAGAGCAGATGACAGGGGGGGGAGAAGGAGAGTGGGAGAGAGGTACCATGAGATTAGTAGACAGATAAAATTGAGTGAGAAAAAAAAAAGACAAACTAAGCTAAAGACTGTACAAAACAGTCTGCAAACACCGCAAACGAACATTGTGCTTACAATACAGCGTTGGTAATAAAGCATTACTTGTTAGAACGCAACTCATGGGGTAGCTAGCGTTAGCTTTGTACCTAGCTAGCACTAATATAACCAGCATGAAAACAATGACCAGTAGAAACTGCAGTCATTTCCACTATTCTTAGCAATGATTTAGGAGTCCTTGTTAGTAAGTATTATGGTTCACCTATTAAATAAAATTTTAGTTCATGAAAATAAATAGCTAGCCAGCTATTAACCCTGTTGCCCCTAAGCTAATGTTATAAGCAGCCAGCTAGCCTCATCTGGCTAGTGAGGCTCGACCTGACCTTCATGTGTTGTGAATCTAGCCACAATAAGGATTCAAATCAAAATCAAATCAAATTTTATTTGTCACATACACATGGTTAGCAGATGTTAATGTGAGTGTAGTGAAATGCTTGTAGTGGAATTTAGTGGAATAGTGGAATTTGCGGTTTGCCTTCAAAATAAAAAATACCTCTGAAAGTGATGCAGAAGGTTACAATTGGTGTAATAATGCTATATTTAGACTAGATCATGTTAAACAATGTTGGAATGTGAAGCAATTAAATGGCGTATCAGTCTACTTGGTGACACCCACAGAACACAACTCTGAAGAGTTTACCTAAATATTAGCGTTGTAGCTCTTATCGCGGGACTGACTATGTGAAATCCCCTCCCCTGTCGTCAGCCTATTGTGTGTATTGACATTCATACTACACTGTGCAGCTTCACCTAAGGATTGGGGATCAATGAAATGGGGTAACAGTCTACTCAATACCCAATATATTTATTCCCAACATCCTCCTCAGCTATCAGTCTCCAAAACATCCACACTATTGTTTTTCCTCTGGAATAGTGTTCAGTACACACAGGTTGACAGTAAATGTGGCTCAGTTCAGTTGTTTCAGAGTCCCGCCATAAGAGCTTTTGACGCTAATGTTCTCTGGGTGTCACGGAGTAGACTACACCGTGTCATTGAGCCACAATCCATAGGTGAGGCTGTACAGTGAATTAAGTATGCCCCCAATGCAATTCTAAAGTCTAATACATCCAGTGTGATTTCAACAGATTTTTGTCAAATTAACTAATTGTCTTTTATTTATTTTTTGTAACATTCCAAACTTGTTTAGCATGATCTATTAAATTATGGCATAATTCTACTGATTGTATTAATTTGCATCACTGTCAATGACACTTTTAATTTGAAGGCTAACCATGAAGTCCACTATTGTGGCTAATCCTTATTGTGGCTAGCGTCACATAGATAGATGGGTCCGACCCCCATTAATCAAATAAAACCTGTCTTATAAATTAGGGCTATTTTAGATGACACCTAGCTATATAGTTGGCTAGCTTACGATAGCTACGGAAACAGATTGTCGGTTTGCTATGTTTTTGGGGAAGAACGTTGTTTGCATCCATGAGTTAGCTCGCTTTTTTTATGACAGGCACTGTAGGTGCGCGAGACAACTTTACCAGCATCATAGCATACGTATCGATGAATCGTTGTGACATATGAAATACGAGTGATAGTGGAATCAATGTGTAATAACTACGTTAAAAAGTAAATGAACACATTAAATTATTTTGTGACGTGCAGTCATATTCAGGTTCCGATTGGTCAACAAGCTTATTTGACACATCAAATAGAGTTATTTGAAGTGTATCTTTTTTGACATGCAAAGACCCAAACGGCGTTCCATAGATATCCTGGTTGAGAATGAAACGTCTGAACAAATGAACAATGAAACAGCACAGCAAGTAAGTGAAAGAAATAGGTTTTAATCATGTTTTACTCGTATTGGGGACATACGTAAATGCCAACAAAATAACGTTTTGGTCAGTGTGGTGTGTGTAACCTTTATTTAACTAGGCAAGTCAGTTAAGAAAAATGTCTTATTTATTTACGATGACAGCCAAACCCGGGCGATGCTGGGCCAATTGTGCGCCTCCCTATGGGACTCTCAATCACGGCTGGATGTGATACAGCCTGGATTTGAACCAAGGACTGTAGTGATGCCTCTTGCACTGAGATGTAGTGCCTTAGACCACTGCGTCTGTGTGTGCTAAATATTTAACTGTACTAGAATGCTTAATTCCGCTAACATTTTAAGTATTGGTATCAGGTTTTTTGGCAAGGAAGGAAAATATCGGATATCGATATCGGCCAAAAATGTCATTGGTGCATCACTACGGTCAATACAATTTATTTGATGTTTTTAAATACATTTGAATGTTTGTAGCAGCTTTTTAAGTGGGTACCCGCAGTTGACATGTGCAATTTTTTTAGGAGATAAAGCATATTTGACATGAAGCTTACCGCAGTTCCCCAGAACAGTTGAGCCAGTCACGTGTTGGTTGTAAAGAGCACAACAGGATAACGTGGGAGCTGGTGAGTCCATAGCATTCTATCACAGTCTCTGTGCTGCGGCGCACATCAGGTGATAAAGTTACACATGTATGCAATTCACTACTAAATGTAATCCACTACTAAATGTAATTCACTACTAAATGTAATCCACTACTAAATGTAATCCACTACTAAATGTAATCCACTACTAAATGTAATCCACTACTAAATGTAATCCACTACTAAATGTAATCCACTACTAAATGTAATTCACTACTAAATGTAATCCACTACTAAATGTAATTCACTACTAAATGTTTGCCATCACATATCTTAACTGCTTTCTGACGTGTTTTAGAAGACAGACTTATCTGTACAGCTGCCATTTCCCCCCCTTGTGTTTCCTACTAGTGTTTTTGTCTTTAAAAAAATGAATTTAGAACAGAATTAACATTGCTTTATTTTCTGAGATAAATAATTATTTACAGCAAAATAAACAGCAATGTTTTGAACATATCACTATTATACACTAATGTTGTGATGATGGAAATGTAAAACAAATTAAATAATATTTTCCTGTAAAATAAAATATAGTGGTATAGAGCAACATGGGTGGGGCCTGCAGGTAGACTGTAAAAGACAATACAGTGGTATAGAGCAACATGGGTGGGGCCTGCAGGTAGACTGTAAAAGACAATACAGTGGTATAGAGCAACATGGGTGGGGCCTGCAGGTAGACTGTAAAAGACAATACAGTGGTATAGAGCAACATGGGTGGGGCCTGCAGGTAGACTGTAAAAGACAATACAGTGGTATAGAGCAACACGGGTGGGGCCTGCAGGTAGACTGTAAAAGACAATACAGTGGTATAGAGCAACACGGGTGGGGCCTGCAGGTAGACTGTAAAAGATAAGACAGTGGTATAGAGCAACATGGGTGGGGCCTGCAGGTAGGCTGTAAAAGACAATACAGTGGTATAGAGCAACATGGGTGGGGCCTGCAGGTAGGCTGTAAAATATAATACAGTGGTATAGAGCAACATGGGTGGGGCCTGCAGGTAGACTGTAAAAGATAAGACAGTGGTATAGAGCAACATGGGTGGGGCCTGCAGGTAGACTGTAAAAGATAAGACAGTGGTATAGAGCAACATGGGTGGGGCCTGCAGGTAGACTGTAAAAGACAATAGAGTGGTATAGAGCAACACGGATGGGGCCTGCAGGTAGACTGTAAAAGATAAGACAGTGGTATAGAGCAACATGGGTGGGGCCTGCAGGTAGACTGTAAAAGACAATACAGTGGTATAGAGCAACACGGATGGGGCCTGCAGGTAGACTGTAAAAGATAAGACAGTGGTATAGAGCAACATGGGTGGGGCCTGCAGGTAGACTGTAAAAGATAAGACAGTGGTATAGAGCAACATGGGTGGGGCCTGCAGGTAGACTGTAAAAGACAATAGAGTGGTATAGAGCAACACGGGTGGGGCCTGCAGGTAGACTGTAAAAGATAAGACAGTGGTATAGAGCAACATGGGTGGGGCCTGCAGGTAGACTGTAAAAGATAAGACAGTGGTATAGAGCAACATGGGTGGGGCCTGCAGGTAGACTGTAAAAGACAATACAGTGGTATAGAGCAACATGGGTGGGGCCTGCAGGTAGACTGTAAAAGATAAGACAGTGGTATAGAGCAACATGGGTGGGGCCTGCAGGTAGACTGTAAAAGATAAGACAGTGGTATAGAGCAACATGGGTGGGGCCTGCAGGTAGACTGTAAAAGATAAGACAGTGGTATAGAGCAACATGGGTGGGGCCTGCAGGTAGACTGTAAAAGACAATAGAGTGGTATAGAGCAACACGGGTGGGGCCTGCAGGTAGACTGTAAAAGATAAGACAGTGGTATAGAGCAACATGGGTGGGGCCTGCAGGTAGACTGTAAAAGATAAGACAGTGGTATAGAGCAACATGGGTGGGGCCTGCAGGTAGACTGTAAAAGACAATACAGTGGTATAGAGCAACATGGGTGGGGCCTGCAGGTAGACTGTAAAAGACAATACAGTGGTATAGAGCAACATGGGTGGGGCCTGCAGGTAGACTGTAAAAGATAAGACAGTGGTATAGAGCAACATGGGTGGGGCCTGCAGGTAGACTGTAAAAGACAATATAGTGGTATAGAGCAACATGGGTGGGGCCTGCAGGTAGACTGTAAAAGACAATACAGTGGTATAGAGCAACATGGGTGGGGCCTGCAGGTAGACTGTAAAAGATAAGACAGTGGTATAGAGCAACATGGGTGGGGCCTGCAGGTAGACTGTAAAAGACAATAGAGTGGTATAGAGCAACACGGGTGGGGCCTGCAGGTAGACTGTAAAAGATAAGACAGTGGTATAGAGCAACATGGGTGGGGCCTGCAGGTAGACTGTAAAAGATAAGACAGTGGTATAGAGCAACATGGGTGGGGCCTGCAGGTAGACTGTAAAAGACAATACAGTGGTATAGAGCAACATGGGTGGGGCCTGCAGGTAGACTGTAAAAGACAATACAGTGGTATAGAGCAACATGGGTGGGGCCTGCAGGTAGGCTGTAAAATAAAAGACAGTGGTATAGAGCAACATGGGTGGGGCCTGCAGGTAGGCTGTAAAAGGACTAACACTTCTTAGCAGTTCTGGAGAAAGATCAACATATTTGCCTTCTCTGGCAGAAGTCGGGACCTCTCCTGGCTTATTGTGTTCCCTGCAGTCGAAAATACCCTCTGACTAGGGGTGGAGGAGGCTTGAGCACAGAGGTAGCTTGTTGCAATGTTTGTGAGGAGGGGCAGAGTAGATCTCTTCTCCCACCACTACTAGGATCTTCAGCCATGGGGATGGGAGGCAGGCCTTTGTAGAGCTCCACCTCTAGGTCCTCACCTCTAGGTCAACACGCTCGCTGAGGGTGAGGGACCAGGTGTCCTGTTGGATCATCAACCTCAACTCCCTGTCCTCATCTGAGACAGCTCCTCCAAGGCACTCCAATGCACTCCTTCTCCTTCAGACTCCTCCTCCTGTTGCTGGTGCTTTGTGTCTGTCTGCTCCGGCTCCTCTGACAGCCCTGGTGTTGCTCCTGTCACATTGGCCTCAACAGTTGCCTTCCTCAGCCTGTCCCAGGTGGCATCACTCACCGGCCTCTCTTTAAATCTGGGGTCCATTGCTGTGGCTTGATGCAGGAAGGCTTGAATGTCCTCATCCTGTTAGCGCTCGGAGAGGTTCTACCACACCTTCTCTTTGATGGTTGTCACAAACGTTGTATCTTCATTTTTCACAGTGAAGTTCTCTTCCAGTTTGTGGAGGATGGATATGATCTGTCCACAGGTGGCATTCTATTCACATGACACACACAGTGTGGCTGTATAGAGGATTCTGATGAACTGGTCAAACTCCTCAGTCTTATGGAAGTCCTCGTCTTTCAGATGGTCCAGGTTATCCTTGGTCATTGCTTTTCACAGTCGTGGGTCCAATGCTGCTGCTTGGATCGCTGGATACTGCTCCATGAATCTCTCATTAGATAGAGTTCCTTCTGGTCTTCACTGGAGGTCGACCGAATATGATTATAGGAGGACCAAAAATATATATATTTAAAAATATATATATATATATATATATATATATATATATATATATTTAAAAAAAAAAAATATATATATATATATATATATATATATATTTAAAAATACATATATATATATATATATATATTTAAAAATATATATATATATATATATTAAAATATATATATATATATATATTTAAAAATATATATATATTATAATAATGACAATTACAACAATACTGAATGAACACTTATTTTAACTTAATATAATACATCAATAAAAATCAATTTATCCTCAAATAAATAATGAAACATGTTCAATTTGGTTTAAATAATGCAAAACCAAAGTGTTGGAGAAGTAAAAGTGCAATATGTGCCATATAAAAAAGCTAGCGTTCCTTGCTCAGAACATGAGAACATATGAAAGTTGGTGGTTCCTTTTAACATCTTCAATATTCTCAGGTAAGAAGTGTTAGGTTGTAGTTATTATAGGACTCTCTCTATACCATTTGTATTTCATATACCTTTGACTATTGGATGTTCTTATAGGCACTTTAATATTGCCAGTGTAACAGTATAGCTTCCGTTCCTCTCCTCGCCCCTACCTGGGCTCGAACCAGGAACACATCGACAACAGCCACACTCGAAGCAGCGTTACTCATCGCTCCACAAAAGCTGCGGCCCTTGCAGAGCAAGGGGAATAACGACTCCAAGTCTCAGATCGAGTGACGTTTGAAACGCTGTTAGAGCGCACCCCGCTAACTAGCTAGCCATTTCACATTGGTTACACCAGCCATTAGACTGATAGGCTTGAAGTCATGAACAGCTCTTGCTTGCAAAGAGCTTCTGGCAAAACGCACGACAGTGCTGTTTGAATGAATGCTTACAAGCCTGCTGCTGCCTACCATCGCTCAGTCATACTGCTCTATCAATTATCAAATAATAGACTTAATTATAACATAACACACAGAAATAGGTCATTAATATGGTCGAATCCGGAAACTATCATTTCGAAAACAAAACGTTTATTATTTCAGTGAAATACGGAACCGTTCTGTATTTTATCTAACGGGTGGCATCCCTAAGTCTAAATATTCTTGTTATATTGTACAACCTTCAATGTTATGTCATAATTATGTAAAATTCTGCCAAATTAGTTCGCAATGAGCCAGGCTGCCCAAACTGTTGTGTATATACCCTGACTCTGCGTGCAATGAACGCAAGAGAACTGAACGCAAGAGAATATTGCCTGCTAACCTGGATTTCTTTTAACTAAATATGCAGGTTTAAAAATATATACTTCTGTGTCTGGATTTTAAGAAAGGCATTGGTGTTTATGTTAGGGGTACAGTCGTGCAACAATTGTGCTTTTTTCGCAAATGCGCTTTTGTTAAATCATCCCCCAGTGTTGCATCGATTATATGCAACGCAGGACACGCTAGAAACTAGTAATATCATCAACCATGTGTAGTTATAACTAGTGATTTATGATTGATTGATTGTTTTTTATAAGATAAGTTTAATGCTAGCTAGGAACTTACCTTGGCTTCTTACTGCATTCGCGTAACAGGCAGGCTCCTCGTGAGGCAGGTGGTTAGAGCGTTGAACTAGTTAACCGTAAGGTTGCAAGATTGAATCCCAGAGCTGACAAGGTAAAAATCTGTGGTTCTGCCCCTGAACAAGGCAGCTAACCCACCGTTCCTAGGCCGCCATTGAAAATAAGGTGTTCTTAACTGACTTTTCTAGTTAAATAAAGTTGTAAAAAAAAAAAAATCTGTTTCCAAAAATACAGATTTCCGATTGTTATGAAAACTTGAAATCGGCCCCAATTAATCGGTCATTCCGATTAATCGGTTGACCTCTAGTCTTCACATCAAGGATGAGTGAGTGTTGCAGAAGGACTGAAACAACAACAAATAACAACATATACAACATATACATTTAATTACTGCACACTTAAATATTGACTTGAATTGTTAAATGTGGGAATTTCTAAATAACTTTAATTGACTGAACTGGCTTCTTACCAAGGAGCTGCTGCTTTTCCTTCAAGACTGTTTTGGACACGCCCACTGCTCTGATTCGGGCTGTCCATTTATCAATGGAAGTCATTTTGTAGATTTTCTGCGCTGCCATTTTGTTGTGTGTGCAAAGCATCCTATTTTTAGGATGTGTAGCCTCTTGATTGCAACATCCATACTGCCAGCATTATCAACAGTCACGGCTACAATCTTGCTCGGCTCTCTTCCAGAATGTCTGAGAATCCCCTCTGCCGCTCCCTGGTGTGGAGGACCTTCTGTTTTACACTGTTCTGGTGTGGAGGACCTTCTGTTTTACACTGCCCTGGTGTGGAGGACCTTCTGTTTTACACTACCCTGATGTGGAGGCCCTTCTGTTGTACACTGCCCTGATGTGGAGGCCCTTCTGTTTTACACTACCCTGGTGTGGAGGACCTTCTGTTTTACACTGCCCTGGTGTGGATGACCTTCTGTTTTACACTGCCCTGGTGTGGATGACCTTCTGTTTTACACTGCCCTGGTGTGGATGACCTTCTGTTTTACACTGCCCTGGTGTGGGGATGACCTTCTGTTTTACACTGCCCTGGTGTGGAGGACCTTCTGTTTGACACTTCCCTGATGTGGAGCACCTTCTGTTTTACACTACCCTGGTGTGGGGAGGAACTTCTGTTTTACACTGCCCTGGTGTGGAGGACCTTCTGTTTTACACTGCCCTGGTGTGGAGGACCTTCTGTTTTACACTGCCCTGGTGTGGATGACCTTCTGTTTTACACTGCCCTGGTGTGGAGGACCTTCTGTTTTACACTGCCCTGGTGTGGAGGACCTTCTGTTTTACACTACCCTGGTGTGGAGGACCTTCTGTTTTACACTGCCCTGGTGTGGATGACCTTCTGTTTTACACTGCCCTGGTGTGGAGGACCTTCTGTTTTACACTGCCCTGGTGTGGAGGACCTTCTGTTTTACACTGTCCTGGTGTGGAAGACTGTCTGTTTTACACTGCCCTGGTGTGGAGGACCTTCTGTTTTACACTGCCCTGGTGTGGATGACCTTCTGTTTTACACTGCCCTGGTGTGGGGAGGACCTTCTGTTTTACACTGCCCTGGTGTGGAGGACCTTCTGTTTTACACTGTCCTGGTGTGGATGACCTTCTGTTTTACACTGCCCTGGTGTGGAGGACCTTCTGTTTTACACTGCCCTGGTGTGGAGGACCTTCTGTTTTACACTGTCCTGGTGTGGAAGACTGTCTGTTTTACACTGCCCTGGTGTGGAGGCCCTTCTGTTTTACACTGCCCTGGTGTGGAAGACTGTCTGTTTTACACTGCCCTGGTGTGGAGGCCCTTCTGTTTTACACTGCCCTGGTGTGGGGAGGACCTTCTGTTTTACACTGCCCTGGTGTGGGGAGGACCTTCTGTTTTACACTGCCCTGGTGTGGGGAGGACCTTCTGTTTTACACTGCCCTGGTGTGGATGACCTTCTGTTTTACACTGCCCTGGTGTGGATGACCTTCTGTTTTACACTACCCTGGTGTGGGGAGGACCTTCTGTTTTACACTGCCCTGGTGTGGAGGACCTTCTGGTTTACACTGCCCTGGTGTGGATGACCTTCTGTTTTACACTGCCCTGGTGTGGGGAGGACCTTCTGTTTTACACTGCCCTGGCTTGTGTAGTGTACTGTAACAGTGAGATAGGGGTCCTGGCAGAGGCTGGTCCACCTGTCTAATGTGATGGCCAGGTTTGGCACGTCCTTCAGCTCAGTGATCACATTGGCCTTTTCTACACCATACTAGGTGGGAATGAATGTGTCACTGAGGTAACTCCGGGAGGAAGGGGTATATTTGGGGTTGAGTGCCTTGCTCATCTCCCTACAGTAAAAAAATATATAGTTTTCATGTGTTGAATTATCATTATTGAATTATTGTGTATTGCGGAGTGATGAGACTAACATACAACCCTTTTATACTACTATATCCTAAACATGAATACAACTCAATATATACTGACAGACTGTTACCTAAAGCACTTGGACTCCGCTGTTGCAAAGGGCTGTAGGCCTTTCACTATGAACTTAGTCACAGCTAGGTGTCACTCATTCACCCTCTCCTCAGTCATGCTCCCACTGGCTGCCAGCGTGAAGGGGCTTTGGGCTTGTCTTTGGCTTGGACCAGCTGTGTTAGAGGGAGGAGTGGGTTGGTTCATTGTAGCTGCAACTTTAACAAAAAAGTTTCAAAATCTTTCAATTGTTGATTTGAATTTCAGGTTAGTTACTATTCATCATGAACCCATGTTCTCATAATCTAGTTAACTCTGTGTGTTGGCTCTAGGCTGCTAGCATACATACCTAACGTAGATCAGACGAGAGATGAACGACGAGCTGGGCAGTCAAACTGTTTCTCTGCCTGTACATGATGCACTTTTCTTCATGTTTGGACAGATTGCTCATGTTTCCAGCCGTTACAAGCAAAAGTCTTGTTGCACTTGTGGCAACGAGCATCGACTCTGGTGATGTGTAACCACACTTTTGAACGCTTAGTTCTCTCCGTCATCGTCACTAATTAAGAGCAGGGTCTTTCGCGCGTGTGTGTGTGTGCTGTACCGTGAGAGAGATCTCTCTTCTGGATTGGGAATAGCGAAAATGCATCATAGATGAATGTCTTAATCTTACTCCAAATTATTAACGGTTGATGAGAAAATGTGCACGATAACATTGATGTAGCAATAATAAATAGGAAATGTATTTCCTCAATTTCTCCGGTACCGAAAGCAGAAACGATAACGTCGGAGCTTATCGATACTACGATATTTCATAATTTATCCCCGGGGCCCGTTTAAGGCCTTGTTTCGGTACCCATCCCTAATCACAACTTTGTTCATTTGCACAATTTCTCTCGTTCACTTGTAAATGTCCACACTCACCAAGAATGACATCCGGTAGCTGCTAGCTATGCTTTGCCTGTCTTTGCAATTAGCTTATGTTCATTTTAGCTCGTTAACATTTAGATAACAGCGTCTGTGTGATTTTGTTAGCATGTTTATAAGAGGCCCAATGGATTTTTGTTGTGTTTTTAGCACCCTCTTGTGTGCTATGCCAGTAATACCATAAATCCCGGGATGGCAGGAGAACGGTATGACTGTATATAAATCTGTATACCGCCCAAGCCTAGTGTTTGTGAGCGTATCAGTGTGGGTAATGGGTTCCATCCTCTCTTTACTCTGTCTGCTTGTGCCTTTTGCTCCGTCACTCACCATCTACTGCCATCACATCTGAGCCCCAATGAGAGGAAGAGAGTGTATCCATCGCTGCTGTCTTTCACTGTGTTTGTGTGAATCAGTAAATGCACCAAGGAGTTAAATGCTAAAAAGTTCATACAGCTGTCACCTCTGTAGTTCCTTTGTGAGCCTCAACACAGGCTGACACACTCACTGAGCCGTGACACTACAAAAGAAATCCTTAGCTTCACACACACACACGCTCCACCACCTTCTCAATGTAGGTACAGCTACATCCTGCTCCACACACCATAAACAGGGCTGAGGTCTAGGCAGTCTGTGAAGGCCTCTAAGTGTGGGTGTGTGTCTCTCTCTCGCTCACTCGGCCTCTCTGTGCATATGTCTCGGTGCTGAAGCATCTATCTGTGGCAGCATTGGTGTGTAAGGCTGACTCTGGAGCTAACTGCAGCTTTAACGCCCGTCTGACTGGATCACACACACTATGGTGTCTCTAGTAGACCAACCAGCTTACACACACACACACACACACACACACACACACACACACACACACACACTAGATATTTTACAGTACTCTAATCCAGTTGAGCAAGGAGATGGAGGCTAGTCTCTTGGGATGCTTGTCTGTTGGTTTTGTGTGCCCATGTAATTGTGTCCAAGAGTTTCGGAGACAGATGTTTTAGGAGAGGATTTATGTGTAAAGGGGGGTTGGGGGTAGAGGGAATCCCATTGTGTGTTTGTATAAGGGTGGGTGTAAAGGCTGGAATGCATATTAGAAACACCTCCGGAGGGGGCCTTGCTAGTGGCCCCTCTCATAGGGGAGTTTCAGCGATGGGACAGGACTGTAACTACCTCTTGGATATCACGAAATTGGGGAGGAAAAGGGGTGAAATAATGAATACCTCAGGATCTGGCAACCCGTGGGAGGTGTAATGTGTTGGAAAGGGCTAGCTAGACTGGGTCTCACTCTCCGCAGCACTGGGACCAGGATCTCCTGTGTGTGTGAGAATAACTCACTGGGACCAGGATCTCCTGTGTGTGTGAGAATAACTCACTGGGACCAGGATCTCCTGTGTGTGTGAGAATAACTCACTGGGACCAGGATCTCCTGTGTGTGTGAGAATGACTCACTGGGACCAGGATCTCGTGTGTGAGAGAATGACTCACTGCGACCAGGATCTCGTGTGTGAGAGAATGACTCACTGGGACCAGGATCTCGTGTGTGAGAGAATGACTCACTGGGACCAGGATCTCGTGTGTGAGAGAATGACTCACTGGGACCAGGATCTCGTGTGTGAGAGAATGACTCACTGCGACCAGGATCTCGTGTGTGAGAGAATGACTCACTGCGACCAGGATCTCGTGTGTGAGAGAATGACACACTGGGACCAGGATCTCGTGTGTGAGAGAATGACTCACTGGGACCAGGATCTCCTGTGTGTGAGAGAATGACTCACTGGGACCAGGATCTCGTGTGTGAGAGAATGACTCACTGGGACCAGGATCTCCTGTGTGTGAGAGAATGACTCACTGGGACCAGGATCTCCTGTGTGTGAGAGAATGACTCACTGGGACCAGGATCTCCTGTGTGTGAGAGAATGACTCACTGGGACCAGGATCTCCTGTGTGTGTGAGAATAACTCACTGGGACCAGGATCTCCTGTGTGTGAGAGAATGACTCACTGGGACCAGGATCTCGTGTGTGAGAGAATGACTCACTGGGACCAGGATCTCCTGTGTGTGTGAGAATAACTCACTGGGACCAGGATCTCCTGTGTGTGAGAGAATGACTCACTGGGACCAGGATCTCGTGTGTGAGAGAATGACTCACTGGGACCAGGATCTCCTGTGTGTGTGAGAATGACTCACTGGGACCAGGATCTCCTGTGTGTGAGAGAATAACTCACTGGGACCAGGATCTCCTGTGTGTGTGAGAATAACTCACTGGGACCAGGATCTCGTGTGTGAGAGAATGACTCACTGGGACCAGGATCTCGTGTGTGAGAGAATGACTCACTGGGACCAGGATCTCGTGTGTGAGAGAATGACTCACTGGGACCAGGATCTCCTGTGTGAGAGAATGACTCACTGGGACCAGGATCTCGTGTGTGAGAGAATGACTCACTGGGACCAGGATCTCGTGTGTGAGAGAATGACTCACTGGGACCAGGATCTCCTGTGTGTGAGAGAATGACTCACTGGGACCAGGATCTCGTGTGTGTGAGAGAATGACTCACTGGGACCAGGATCTCGTGTGTGTGAGAGAATGACTCACTGGGACCAGGATCTCGTGTGTGTGAGAGAATGACTCACTGGGACCGGGATCTCGTGTGTGAGAGAATGACTCACTGGGACCGGGATCTCGTGTGTGAGAGAATGACTCACTGGGACCAGGATCTCGTGTGTGAGAGAATGACTCACTGGGACCAGGATCTCCTGTGTGTGAGAGAATGACTCACTGCGACCAGGATCTCGTGTGTGTGAGAGAATGACTCACTGGGACCAGGATCTTGTGTGTGAGAGAATGACTCACTGGGACCAGGATCTCCTGTGTGTGAGAGAATGACTCACTGGGACCAGGATCTCGTGTGTGAGAGAATAACTCACTGGGACCAGGATCTCCTGTGTGTGTGAGAATAACTCACTGGGACCAGGATCTCCTGTGTGAGAGAATAACTCACTGGGACCAGGATCTCCTGTGTGAGAGAATAACTCACTGGGACCAGGATCTCGTGTGTGAGAGAATAACTCACTGGGACCAGGATCTCGTGTGTGAGAGAATAACTCACTGGGACCAGGATCTCCTGTGTGTGAGAGAATGACTCACTGGGACCAGGATCTCCTGTGTGAGAGAATAACTCACTGGGACCAGGATCTCCTGTGTGTGAGAGAATAACTCACTGGGACCAGGATCTCCTGTGTGAGAGAATAACTCACTGGGACCAGGATCTCCTGTGTGAGAGAATAACTCACTGGGACCAGGATCTCCTGTGTGTGAGAGAATGACTCACTGGGACCAGGATCTCCTGTGTGTGTGTGTAACAAGGAAAGTTCCCATGAAGATAAAGGCTATTTTAAGCTTAGGGTTTACGGTTACAATTAGGATAATGGGTTAGTGGTAGGGGTTAGGGAGTAGGGGTTGGGGTTAGTGGTAAGGGTTAGGGGTTAGTGGTAGGGGTTAGGGAAAATATGATTTTTTTCTGCCCTCTAGCGACTCCTTGTGCCGCGCCTGCAGGCTGACTTCAGTCGTCAGTTGAATGGTGTTTCCTCCGACACATTGGTGCAGCTGGCATCCGTGTTAAGCGAGCGGGGGTTGAGAAGCGCGGCTTGGCGAGTCATGTTTCGGAGGACACATGACTCGAGCTTTGCTTCTCCCGCTCGACCTCCACTTATGCTCTCTGCGAGGGCAGAGATGCCATCCATTGACTTTTCCTCCCGTTGTACATGTCGGGATGCTTTTTGTGAGGACATATTGTTCCGTCTCACGATTCCCGAGCAGGAAACAGCACAGGGGATGTTCAGTGTGCTGTGTGGCTATATTGAGGATGAACGGATTGAATGGTGGGCTTTCCCACAGATGGGGCTCCATCTATGGCGGGACGGAGGGCAGGGCTCTGCACTCTAGTTCTGAATGTGTCTCTGCCATATGGACGCATTGTATGACACACCGAGAGCAGCTGGTGACAAAAGAGCTGAGCACAGAACTCTGAGAGATACTGTAGCAGGTAACTTCCGTTGTAAACTAGGTCAAACCACATCCTCTGCCTGTTGACTAAACTATGTGGAGATATGAGATCAGAGCATGATGTTGTTCTTGGTGGTTATCGAGGGGGAGTGTTGGAAACATTTTTAGCATTGAGAGAGGATCTGTTGTCATTCATTAAATGACTTGGTTGACTTTCTGTGTAAAAAAAAAAGAAAATGTCTCTGCCTCTGTAACAGACATATTTTGAAAACTAAAGGAACTGAACGCAAGCATACTCTGAATCCAGTGATTCAGTCACTCATCTGTAGAATGTTTTAGTGTTCCCCCCGGAGAGCCTTTCAAAAGAGAACCGTACCCTCTTCCCTTCCGCTGTGCATGTTTCTTACACAAAACTGCATCAGTAAGTGTCTCACACGAGTGATGACTGCTCACCTCCAGTGCTTGGCAGAGCACTTTGGGACCTTCTTCCCAATCTGTTTGACTGTGATCCAGGCTCGGCTGACATGCCGGTGAGTGAAATCCAACAGCTGATCGAGGTGTCATGTGACCGAATGCTGCAGACAACTCATTCATGGGTCACTAGTGAGGAGTTTTGGTGCCTGACTCCAAGGGAATACCCTGTGGTCTCCCTCAGAGCGTTACAGCTAATTGTACCTTTCGCCAGCTCATATCTGTATGAAGCTGGATTCCGTGCTAAAACAGAGTATGGATCCAGGTTGGATGTGACAGCAGAAATTAGATGTGTGCTGTCGACCACGCCCCCTGACATTGACAAGCTCAGACGCGACATGCATCAAGCACACCCACCTCATTAGTGCTGGTGAGATAAGACTGTCGTAGCCCCATATTAAAGGTTTGTGATGGTGAGTTGAGAAGACAATCAGAAAGACTGTTAGAATGTTTTGAAATTGATTCCCATAGCACCAAATAAAATGAAAAGTGAACATTGGCTGTTAATTACAGCATTTTCAGATCTCAAAATGGGGTCGTAGGTCAAAAAAGTTTGGCAGCCCCTGCTCTAAAGGAAAGTCCACTAGTCCTGGTCCCAGTGAATCTCTCTCACACACAGCTACTGTATGTGGGTCCCCTTTATGATGGAAGAGGAGAGCAGGGGCCCTGTTTTAACTGTTGGATTGAAGCTTGTGTTCCTGATCATCTGTGGCAGACAGTCAGTAGCTGGCTGTTCGTAGCTAATCCTTGTGATTGAGGCCTGTCTCACTGTCGCTGTCCTCTTTCTTACCTCTATCTCTCTCACCCCCTCATCTCCTCCTCATACCCTCCTCTCTTCCTCCTCCTCCTCCTCCTCCTCATCTCTGGCTGACAATAACAATAAGTGCAGTCTACGGTGACTAGCAGAGTTTCTATCTGATTCTCAACTGTGTATTGTGTCATGCAAGCAGTGTGACATTTTAAATGGTAGTCTCTCTCTCTACCAGGGGCCAATAGAACCAGCTGAAACTGGCCCTCTGCCTCTTCATTGTGTGTGTGTGCCTTCCTGCATGTGTGTCAGTCCGTATCCACCATGTGGTCAGCTCCCGACTGCTAATCAAGCCTGCTAGAAGAGAAATAGCTGGAGGGGATGTAGGGAGGGGAGGGGAGGGGGGCTAGATGGGAGGGGGAGGAAGAGAGAGGGGATGAGGGAGGGAGGGAGAGCGAGAGGGGATGAGGGAGGGAGGGAGAGCGAGAGGGGATGGATAGAGTGAGGGAGCGATAGTGCTTTCCGTTGCCGTCCTTGCTGAAACAGAGAAACAGTGCAGAGGAGGAGAAGCAGATGGATCAGATGTAGACGGATGACAGGAACAGAGGGATTAACAAAGGATGAATGTGAACCCACCTCTTGTGACGAGCTTTTAACTGTGCTCAGTGGCATGACACTGTATCCCTCCATTTCTCTCTCTCGGTCTCTCTGCTTCTTTTCCCCTCTCTCACTTTGTGTGGCTCTCTCTCTCTCTCTCCCTCGTTCACTTTGTGTGTCTCGCTCTCGCTCACTTTGTGTGGCTCTCGCTCACTTTGTGTGGCTCTCTCTCGCTCACTTTGTGTGGCTCTCTCTCGCTCACTTTGTGTGGCTCTCTCTCTCCCTCGCTCACTGTGTGGCTCTCTCTCTCCCTCGCTCACTTTGTGTGGCTCTCTCTCTCCCTCGCTCGCTCACTTTGTGTGGCGCTCTCTCTCCCTCGCTCACTTTGTGTGTCTCTCTCTCTCTCTCTCTCCCTCGCTCACTTGTCTCTCTCTCTCTCCCTCACTCACTTTGTGTCTCTCTCTCGCTCACTTTGTGTGGCTCTCTCTCTCTCTCGCTCACTTTGTGTGGCTCTCTCTCTCACTCACTTTGTGTGTCTCTCTTTCTCTCTCTCCCTCGCTCACTTTGTGTGGCTCTCTCTCTCTCCCTCACTCACTTTGTGTGGCTCTCTCTCACTCTCTCTCTCTCTCTCGCTCACTTTGTGTGGCTCTCTCTCGCTCACTTTGTGTGGCTCCCTCTCGCTCACTTTGTGTGGCTCTCTCTCGCTCACTTTGTGTGGCTCTCCCTCTCCCTCGCTCACTTTGTGTGTCTCTCTCTCTCTCCCTCGCTCACTTTGTCTCTCTCTCTCTCTCCCTCGCTCACTTTGTGTCTCTCTCTCCCTCACTTTGTGTGTCTCTCTCTCTCTCTCCCTCGCTCACTTTGTGTGGCTCTCTCTCGCTCACTTTGTGTCTCTCTCTCTCTCTCTCTCTCTCTCTCACTCACTTGTGTCTCTCTCTCTCTCTCTCTCTCTCTCACTCACTTGTGTCTCTCTCTCTCTCTCGCTCACTTTGTGTGGCTCTCTCTCTCTCGCTCACTTTGTGTGGTTCTCCCCCCCCGTCCCCCCGTCCCCCCTCTGCTGTCTGTCCAGAATGTGGTACTTAATATTTCAGTGAAGTGGTGTTCCGTACCCCTCCTCTCACCCTGTGCCAACCAGTGTGTGAGTCCATGCCCTGGGCTGTTGTTACCTTGAGGGTTATTTCACAGTGTGTCTCTCTGATTAACATATGACTGTCTCTGTCAGTGACATATGGTCGTGTTGCGGTTTATCTAATCTTTTTAAGGCCAATAACATTGTAATAGTCCCTTCTGTCAGTGACCGAGACAGCTTGTAATTCCCCGTCACCCGCCCCTAGAGGGAGCCGTGTGACGGCAAGGCAAGTACGACATCATCAAGGACATTCACACTTGGCTTGCACTCCACGCCATGGTTCACCCACCAGTGGGCTTCGGTATACTACACACACATTCAGAGACGTGAGCGCACACACACACAGACGCGCAGACACACACACACACACACACAGATGCAAAATCATTGCCATACATGCACACGGAGGGATGGTTAGTGTCAACCCCCTCCTGTGCTGGTTAGTGTGAGTCCTCTGGGTTGTGAAGGAGGGACTATGGAGGAGGATCAGAGGTGTGTATCTGTGGAACTCAAGGTCACTGACAAAGTGAAGTGGAGAAGTGGAGACGTGCACACAGACTTCACCCTTTCTCACTGTCTCCCCCCCTCTCTATCCTCTCACTGTCTCCCTGCCCCTCTATATCCTCTGACTCTCTCCCCCCCTCTCTATCCTCTCACTGTCTCCCTCCCCCTCTCTATCCTCTGACTCTCTCCCCCCCTCTCTATCCTCTCACTGTCTCCCTCCCCCTCTCTAACCTCTGACTCTCTCCCCCCCTCTCTATCCTCTCACTGTCTCCCTCCCCCTCTCTATCCTCTGACTCTCTCCCCCCCTCTCTATCCTCTGACTCTCTCCCCCCCTCTCTATCCTCTCACTGTCTCCCCCCCCACCCTCTCACTCTCTCCCTCCCCCTATATCCTCTGACTCCCCCCCCCTCTCTATCCTCTGACTCCCCCCCCTCTCTATCCTCTGACTCCCCCCCTCTCTATCCTCTCACTGTCTCCCTCCCCCTCTCCATCCTCTCACTCTCTCCCTCCCCCTCTCTACCCTCTGACCCCCCCCTCTCTACCCTCTGACTCCCCCCCCTCTCTATCCTCTGACTCCCCCCCTCTCTATCCTCTGACTCCCCCCCTCTCTATCCTCTGACTCCCCCCCTCTCTATCCTCTCACTGTCTCCCCCTCTCTATCCTCTCACTGTCTCCCCCTCTCTATCCTCTTACTGTCTCCCCCTCTCTATCCTCTCACTCTCTCCCTCCCCTCTCTATCCTCTCACTCTCTCCCTCCCCTCTCTATCCTCTCACTCACACCCTCCCCTCTCTATCCTCTCACTCTATCCCTCCCCTCTCTATCCTCTCACTCTCTCCCTCCCCTCTCTATCCTCTCACTCTCTCCCTCCCCCTCTCTACCCTCTGACTGTCTCCCCCCCCTCTCTACCCTCTGACTCTCTCCCTCCCCCTCTCTACCCTCTGACTCTCTCCCTCCCCCTCTCTACCCTCTCACTCTCTCTCTCCCCCTCTCTATCCTCTCACTCTCTCCCTCTCTATCCTCTGACTGTCCCCCCCCCCCTCTGTACACTCTGACTCTCTCCCTCCCCCTCTCTACCCTCTGACTGTCCCCCCCCCTCTCTATCCTCTGACTCTCTCCCTCCCCCTCTCTATCCTCTGACTGTCCCCCCCCCCCTCTCTACCCTCTGACTGTCCCCCCCCCTCTCTACACTCTGACTCTCTCCCTCCCCCTCTCTATCCTCTGACTGTCCCCCCCCCCCCTCTCTACACTCTGACTCTCTCTCTCCCTCCCCCTCTCTATCCTCTGACTGTCCCCCCCCTCTCTACACTCTGACTCTCTCCCTCCCCCTCTCTATCCTCTGACTCTGTCCCCCCCCCTCTCTACACTCTGACTCTCTCCCTCCCCCTCTCTACCCTCTGACTCTGTCCCTCCCCCTCTCTCTCCTCTCACTCTCTCCCTCTATCCTCTGACTCTCTCCCTCCCCCTCTCTCTCCTCTCACTCTCTCCCTCCCGTCTCTGTCCTCTGACTCTTTCCCTCCCCCTCTCTATCCTCTGACTCTCCCTCCTCCTCTCCCTTCTGACTGTCTCCCTCCCCCTCTCTGCCCATCTTTCTCTGTCTGTCTCTCTGTCGCGCTCTCTCTTGCTGTCTGTCTCTCTGGCGCGCTCTCTCTTGCTGTCTGTCTCTCTGTCGCGCTCTCTCTTGCTGTCTGTCTCTCTGTCGCGCTCTCTCTTGCTGTCTGTCTCTCTGTCGCGCTCTCTCTTGCTGTCTGTCTCTCTGTCGCGCTCTCTCTTGCTGTCTGTCTCTCTGTCGCGCTCTCTCTTGCTGTCTGTCTCTGTCGCGCTCTCTCTTGCTGTCTGTCTCTCTGTCGCGCTCTCTCTTGCTGTCTGTCTCTCTGTCGCGCTCTCTCTTGCTGTCTGTCTCTCTGGCGCGCTCTCTCTTGCTGTCTGTCTCTCTGGCGCGCTCTCTCTTGCTGTCTGTCTCTCTGTCGCGCTCTCTCTTGCTGTCTGTCTCTCTGTCGCGCTCTCTCTTGCTGTCTGTCTCTCTGGCGCGCTCTCTCTTGCTGTCTGTCTCTCTGGCGCGCTCTCTCTTGCTGTCTGTCTCTCTGGCGTGCTCTCTCTTGCTGTCTGTCTCTCTCTGTTGTAATTAGCTGGTGTATTTGCTGTAGTAAATATATATGGCAGATTTAATAATCACAGCCATTTAAAGTGCATTACAGCTCACATATACTTGCGTCTGTGTCCATTGTCTAGGTTTTTGAAGGGGGATTTATGAGCTGTTTGTGCGGTAGAGGCGTCAGTGAGAATGAGTTCAAGGTGAATCTGTCTGTGTGTCAGCTGTCGTGTCTCATCACTGATGCAGGCTGACTTGTGTGTGTCATCACTGATGCAGGCTGACTAGTGTGTGTGTGTGTCATCACTGATGCAGGCTGACTTGTGTGTGTGTGTGTGTGTGTGTGTGTGTGTGTGTGTCATCACTGATGCAGGCTGACGTGTGTGTGTGTGTGTGCGTGTGTGTGTGTGTGTGTGTGTGTGTGTGTGTGTGTCATCACTGATGCAGGCTGACTAGTGCGTGTGTGTGTCTCATCACTGATGCAGGCTGACTAGTGTGTGTGTGTGTGTCATCACTGATGCAGGCTGACTAGTGTGTGTCTCATCACTGATGCAGGCTGACTAGTGTGTGTCTCATCACTGATGCAGGCTGACTAGTGTGTGCCTCATCACTGATGCAGGCTGACTAGGGTGTGTGTCTCATCACTGATGCAGGCTGACTAAGGTGTGTGTGTGTCTCATCACTGATGCAGGCTGACTAGGGTGTGTGTCTCTCATCACTGATGCAGGCAGACTAGGGTGTGGGTGTGTGTCTCTCATCACTGATGCAGGCAGACTAGGGTGTGTGTGTGTGTCTCATCACTGATGCAGGCAGACTAGGGTATGTGTGTGTGTCTCATCACTGATGCAGGCAGACTAGGGTGTGTGTGTGTGTGTCTCATCACTGATGCAGGCTACGTGTGTGTGTGTCTCATCACTGATGCAGGCTGCGTGGTGTGTGTGTGTCTCATCACTGATGCAGGCTGCGTGGCGTGTGTGTGTCTCATCACTGATGCAGGCTGCGTGGAGCGTGTGTGTCTCATCACTGATGCAGGCTGCGTGGCGCGTGTGTGTCTCATCACTGATGCAGGCTGACTAGGGTGTGTGTGTCTCATCATTGATGCAGGCTGACTAAGGTGTGTGTCTCTCATCACTGATGCAGGCTGACTAGGGTGTGGGTGTGTGTCTCTCATCACTGATGCAGGCAGACTAGGGTGTGTGTGTGTGTCTCATCACTGATGCAGGCAGACTAGGGTGTGTGTGTGTGTCTCATCACTGATGCAGGCAGACTAGGGTGTGTGTGTGTGTCTCATCACTGATGCAGGCAGACTAGGGTGTGTGTGTATGTCTCATCACTGATGCAGGCTGCGTGTGTGTGTGTCTCATCACTGATGCAGGCTGCGTGGCGTGTGTGTGTCTCATCACTGATGCAGGCTGCGTGGCGCGTGTGTGTCTCATCACTGATGCAGGCTGCGTGGCGTGTGTGTGTGTGTCTCATCACTGATGCAGTGTGTGTGCGCGTCATCACTGCCGACCTTCACGGCCAGGAGAATAGAGAGAGGTCAGAACCGCCCCGGAAGAATAACACACACACACTTTCAGAGAATAGCGCAATCCCTCTCTCTCGCTCCCTTTTTTCACACACACACCCACACCCTCTCATAAACTCTCTAGGTCACTCTCACAGAGCATTATATAGTTGTAACCACGAATGCCAAGGTGTTCTTTACCGTTGCTGTAAATATTATTATAGAAACAGTACCGTGGTTTGGCCAGTAGAGGTCACTCATACTCCACGCATCATCATTACATGGGTGGCACGTTTCTCCTCTCTGTCGCGCTCTCTCTTGCTGCCTGTCTCTCTGGCGCGCTCTCTCTGTTGCGCTCTCTCTTGCTGTCTGTCTCTCTGTTGCGCTCTCTCTTGCTGTCTGTCTCTCTGGCGCGCTCTCTCTTGCTGTCTGTCTCTCTGTTGCGCTCTCTCTTGCTGTCTGTCTCTCTGTCGCGCTCTCTCTTGCTGTCTGTCTCTCTGTTGCGCTCTCTCTTGCTGTCTGTCTCTCTGGCGTGCTCTCTCTTGCTGTCTGTCTCTCTGTTGCGCTGTCTCTTGCTGTCTGTCTCTCTGGCGTGCTCTCTCTTGCTGTCTGTCTCTCTCTGTTGTAATTAGCTGGTGTATTTGCTGTAGTAAATATATATGGCAGATTTAATAATCACAGCCATTTAAAGTGCATTACAGCTCACATCTACTTGCGTCTGTGTCCATTGTCTAGGTTTTTTAAGGGGGATTTATGAGCCGTTTGGACCACTGTATACACTACATGACCAAGAGTATGTGGACACCTGCTTGTCGAAAATCAAATTCCAACATCATGGGCATTAATATTGAGTTGGTCCCCCCTTTGCTGCTATAACAGCCTCCACTCTTCTGTGAAGGCTTTCCACTAGATGTTAGAACATTGCTGCAGGGACTTGCTTCCATTCAGCCGCAAGAGCATTAGTGAGGTTGGGCACTGATGTTGGGGCGTTTTAGGCCTGGCTCGGAGTCGGCGTTCCGATTCATTCCAAAGGTGTCCGATGGGGTTGAGGTCAGGACTCTGTGCAGGCCAGTCAAGTTCTTCCACACCGATCTCGACAAACCATTTCTGTATGGACCTACGGTTTGTGCCCAGGGGGCATTGTCATGCTGAAACAGGTAAGGGCCTTCCAAAACTTTTGCCACAAAGTTGGAAGCATAGAATCGTCTAGAATGTAATTGTATGCTGTAGTGTTAAGATTTCCCTTCACTGGAACTAAGGGGCCCAAACCATGAAAAACAGCCAAAGACCTTTATTCCTCCTCCACCAAACTTGTGCATTGGGGCAGGTAACATTCTCCTGGCATCCGCCAAACCCAGATTACTCTGTCGGACTGCCAGATGGTGAAGCATGATTCATCACTCCAGAGAACGTGTTTCCACTGCTCCAATGGCGGCGAGCTTTACACCACTCCAGCCAACGCTTGGCATTGCGCATGGTGATCTTAGGCTTGTGTGCGGCTGCTCGGCCATGGAAACAGTTGTTCCGACGAACAGCCTCTGACGTTGCTGCCAGAGGCAGTTTGGAACTTGGTAGTGAGTGTTGCAACGGAGGAGCATTTTTACACGCTTCAGCACTCGCCGTTCCAGTTCTTCACAATAACAGTGCTAACAGTTGACCGAGGCAGGGCAGGAATCTGACAGACTGACTTGTTGGAAAGGTGGCATCCTATGACGGTACCATGTTGAAAGTCACTGAGCTCTTCAGTACGGGCCGTTCTACTTCCATTGTTTGTCTATGGAGATTGCATGGCTGTGTGCTCGATTGTATACACCTGTCAGCAACGGGTGTGGCTGAAATATCCGAATCCACTCATTTGAAAGCGTGTCCACATACTTTTGTATATGTAGTGTATATACAACTAGTTGAATGATTTAGAAAGTAATTCAGTTTAACACTTGACAAGTGTGTGATTTTAAGGAGATCTCGTAAGGTTATGTACATGTAAGGACAACATAAGGGTTAAATAAATGACTGTAGAGCTGCATTGTGAGACTGAGATTTGGTTGGAGGTGGTTTGAAGTGGTCTGTTTCTGAGCATAGAGGTAAAAACAAGTCATTTTCTGCTCACAAAGCTTTTAGTATGCTTTTGTTATGTTTTAGGACTTGTGAATCTTAGCAAAATAATTTGGAGAAATACATGTATATCTGCCTACTAATTCAACTTTATATAACTTAATAGTTTAGACTTTTTCCAAAGATGAATCATTTCCCAGAGTGACTTTTAGTCAGGTGACATTAACATCCCATCACGTAACAATCAGGCAAGCTGAACTATGGTGGAAATGACAAATATATCTCCTCATTTTATCAGCATTTATTTTTTTGATGTGTTATATATTTTGTCATTTGAACGTCCTTTATAAGTTGACATATCTGTCATGTATGTCAGGGGAGGAATACTTACATGCAGGGACACTGTTCAGACACCAGGGGTGCGCAAGTGAGCACAGTTGTAGCCCTTCCCCTAATCCCTCCTCTCCAGCCTGGCCCTCCCACATCCTGCCCCATCTCCCCCTCTCCCTGCCCCCGCTCCCCCCCCTCCCTGCCCCACCCAGCCATCTGGTGCTTGGCTCCACACACTGCCAGGAATCCATTTTCCCTGTTTCCTTTCAGAAAGAAAAACAGGATGAAGGGGCTCTTTCAGTCCGAGGTTACCCTGGAAACCCCCTGTTCTTTCTCTCTTTAACACACACACACACACACACCGGGACATAATGTGGACATTTCAACTTTAAAGGGACCAAGTCCATGTCAGCTGCTGTTCTGTCCTTCTGTTAAGTTTAGACAAAGACCTCAGGCTTCTCTTACCCCCCCCCCCCCCCCCCCCTCCCCCTCCCCTCTCTCTCCTCCCTTTCCCTTTAAACTATGAGAGTTAGCTTCAAACTTTTAGACAACTTAATTTGCAAATGGAAAGCATAAGGCTTCCTGTCTGAACATATTGAATTAAGGTTGTGAAGTTGAAGAGTTTGTAAACCAGAACAAAATTGATTGTGTGTATGGTAGAAGCGTAAGAATGTGAGGAGCCTTTGTCCAAACGTTACGTGACACCTGAAACCCTCCCGCCTTCTAGCTGGGCAGAAACTCAGGGTGGAGGAATGTTGTATGGAAAACAGTTGTGTTGAAGTTATATAAAGATGAGTGCAGTTCTCCCAGCTGGCCAGTAGAGGTGTGTCATGAGCCACTGTTTCCTCCATAGGCACGTAATGGGCTCTGTCATCTGTAAGCTTTCAGAGTAAAAATAAATAATTTACCACTCCCCGCATAGTGAGAGAATGAAAGAGGAAAATATATGGCAGAAAATGTAGCTTTTCTCTGAAAGTGTGTAGTGTAGCTCGGCCACTAGACAGATCAAACTGGGTTCAGAATAGAAATGGAAGTTGGATACAAGCTGTCTTTCTCTCTGCCGTGGTTTTTTCCGGCTCCCTACTTTGTGTCTTTCTGTTTCCACACTGTGTCTTTTCTCGCTCCAAGCCAGCGAGCCGTCACCACCTCACACAGATTTTAGCCTTTTAAGGAGTGAGGGAGTGCGAGGGAGGAGGATGAGGGGGAGTGAAGGACAGACTCAGGTCTGGTGACTGATAAACAGTCTCCTCTTTGTACAGATTGAGAGACGGATGGACACACACACTGACACGCAGACTACTCCATGACTTGACACCCCTCGTCCTTCCTCTTCTCCTTAATCTTCTTCTCCTTCCTTCCTTCCTTCCTTCCTTCCTTCCTTCTCTCTTTTGATAAGCAGCAGGAGATAGATTTGTAGCTGAACAATATTGAAAAGACTTAAAAGCATGTGTACACACACACACACCTCAGTGCCAGACAGCTGTTGGAAAGGCAGGGGGTTGTGTTGGGGGTAGCCAGGGAGAGGCAGGGGGCTGTGGTGGGGGTAACCAGGGGGAGGCAGGGGGCTGTGGTGGTGGTAACCAGGGGGAGGCAGGGGGCTGTGGTGGGGGTCACCAGGGAGAGGCAGGGGGCTGTGGTGAGGTTCACCAGGGGAGGCAGGGGGCTGTGGTGGGGGTCACCAGGGAGAGGCAGGGGGCTGTGGTGAGGGTCACCAGGGAGAGGCAGGGGGCTGTGGTGAGGTTCACCAGGGAGAGGCAGGGGTCTGTGGTGAGGGTGAGTAGAGGGAAATCAGAGGTCCCCTTTGTGCAGGTGGGGAAAATAGAACTACAGCATGTACTATATTGTGTGTTTGTGTGTTTGTTCATGGACCTTCCAAGTGTATGTGTGTGTTTTCCCTCTGTCATGGCGACCATGGCTCCTCATCTGGGTGTAATGTGAGTGCTGTGTTCTCAGTAGCCAGTAGGGGTGCCATTGCACCATAAATGACAGGAGTGGTGTGTGAGCACCCATTTTAACCCTCAGCCTAGGACTTGTTTAACCCTGAGCCAGGGACCTGTTTAACCCTGAGCCTAGGACCTGTTTAACCCTCAGCCTAGGACTTGTTTAACCCTGAGCCTAGGACCTGTTTAACCCTGAGCCTAGGACCTGTTTAACCCTCAGCCTAGGACTTGTTTAACCCTGAGCCTAGGACCTGTTTAACCCTGAGCCTAGGACCTGTTTAACCCTGAGCCTAGGACCTGTTTAACCCTGAGCCTAGGACCTGTTTAACCCTGAGCCAGGGACCTGTATAACCCTGAGCCAAGGACCTGTATAACCCTGAGTCAAGGACCTGTTTAACCCTGAGTCAAGGACCTGTTTAACCCTGAGCCTAGGACCTGTTTAACCCTGAGCCAAGGACCTGTTTAACCCTGAGCCTAGGACCTGTTTAACCCTGAGCCTAGGACCTGTTTAACCCTGAGCCAGGGACCTGTTTAACCCTGAGCCATGGACCTGTTTAACCCTGAGCCAGGGACCTGTTTAACCCTGAGCCTGGGACCTGTTTAACCCTGAGCCTAGGACCTGTTTAACCCTGAGCCAAGGACCTGTTTAACCCTGAGCCAAGGACCTGTTTAACCCTGAGCCAAGGACCTGTTTAACCCTGAGTCAAGGACCTGTTTAACCCTGAGTCAAGGACCTGTTTAACCCTGAGCCTAGGACCTGTTTAACCCTGAGCCAAGGACCTGTTTAACCCTGAGCCAAGGACCTGTTTAACCCTGAGCCTAGGACCTGTTTAACCCTGAGCCTAGGACCTGTTTAACACTGAGCCTAGGACCTGTTTAACCCTGAGCCTGGGACCCGTTTGGCCCTCAGCCTGGGACCCGTTTGGCCCTCAGCCTGGGACCCGTTTGGCCCTCAGCCTGGAACCCGTTTGGCCCTCAACCTGGGACCCGTTTGGCCCTCAGCCTGGGACCCGTTTAACCCTCAGCCTGGCACCCGTTTAACCCTCAGCCTGGCACCCGTTTAACCCTCAGCCTAGGACCCGTTTGGCCCTCAGCCTGGCACCCGTTTAACCCTCAGCCTGGCACCCGTTTAACCCTCAGCCTGGCACCCGTTTAACCCTCAGCCTGGCACCCGTTTAACCCTCAACCTGGGACCCGTTTGGCCCTCAGCCTGGGACCCGTTTAACCCTCAGCCTGGCACCCGTTTAACCCTCAGCCTGGCACCCGTTTAACCCTCAGCCTGGCACCCGTTTAACCCTCAGCCTGGCACCCGTTTAACCCTCAGCCTAGGACCCGTTTAACCCTCAGCCTAGGACCCGTTTAACCCTCAGCCTAGGACCCGTTTAACCCTCAGCCTAGGACCCGTTTAACCCTCAGCCTAGGACTCGTTTGGCCCTCAGCCTAGGACCCGTTTTACCCCTGCCTAGGACCCGTTTAACCCTCAGCCTAGGACCCATTTAACCCTCAGCCTAGGACCCGTTTAACCCTCAGCCTAGGACCCGTTTAACCCTCAGCCTAGGACCTGTTTAACCCTCAGCCTAGGACCCGTTTAACCCTCAGCCTAGGACCTGTTTAACCCTCAGCATATGACCCGTTTTATGAATTATTGATGACGTCATCATCATAGGAAAGCTTATCTGGGGTGTTGCTCTGATTTGTCTAGAGCACATCACACACTCAGATTAGATCTGTCTCTCTCCCTCTCTCTCCTCTCTCAATTCAATTCAAGGGGCTTTATTGGCATGGGAAACATGTGTTAACATTCCCAAAGCAAGTGAGGTAGATAATATACAAAAGTGAAATAAACAATAAAAATTAACAGTCAACATTACACATACAGAAGTTTCAAAACAATAAAGACATTACAACACTGTATATATACATATATAATATGACATTTGTAATGTACAAATGGTTAAAGTACACATGGGAAAATAAATAAGCATAAATATGGGTTGTATTTACAATGATGTTTGTTCTTCACTGGTTGCCCTTTTCTTGCACACTGTGGTATTTCACCCAGCAGATATGGGAGTTTTTCAAAATTGGATTTGTTTTCGAATTCTTTGTGGATCTGTGTTATCTGAGGGAAATATGTCTCTCTAATATGGTCATACATTGGGCAGGAGGTTAGGAAGTGCAGCTCAGTTTCCACCTCATTTTGTGGGCTGTGAGCACATAGCCTGTCTTCTCTTGAGAGCCATGTCTGCCTACGGCGGCCTTTCTCAATAGCAAGGCTATGCTCACTGAGTCTGTACATAGTCAAAGCTTTCCTTAATTTTGGGTCAGTCACAGTGGTCAGGTATTCTGCCGCTGTGTACTCTCTGTGTAGGGCCAAATAGCATTCTCGTTTGCTCTGTTTTTTTGTTAATTCTTTCCAATGTGTTAAGTAATTATCTTTTTGTTTTCTCATGATTTGGTTGGGTCTAATTGTGCTGTTGTCCTGGGGCTCTGTTGGGTGTGTTTGTGTTTGTGAACAGAGCCCCAGGACCAGCTTGCTTAGGGGACTCTTCTCCAGGTTCATCTCTCTGTAGGTGATGGCTTTGTTATGGAAGGTTTGTGAATCGCTTCCTTTTAGGTGGTTGTAGAATTTAACGGCTCTTTTCTGGATTTTGATAATTAGTGGGTATCGGCCTAATTCTGCTCTGCATGCATTATTTGGTATTCTACGTTGTACACGGAGGATATTTTTGCAGAATTCTGCGTGCAGAGTCTCAATTTGGTGTTTGTCCCATTTTGTGAAGTCTTGGTTGGTGAGCGGACCCCAGACCTCACAACCATAAAGGGCAATGGGCTCTATGACTGATTCAAGTATTTTTAGCCAAATCCTAATTGGTATGTTGAAATTTATGTTTCTTTTGATGGCATAGAATGCCCTTCTTGCCTTGTCTCTCAGATCGTTCACAGCTTTGTGGAAGTTACCTGTGGCGCTGATGTTTAGGCCAAGGTATGTATAGTTTTTTGTGTGCTCTAGGGCAACAGTGTCTAGATGGAATTTGTATTTGTGGTCCTGGTGACTGGACCTTTTTTGGAACACCATTATTTTGGTCTTACTGAGATTTACTGTCAGGGCCCAGGTCTGACAGAATCTGTGCATAAGATCTAGGTGCTGCTGTAGGCCCTCCTTGGTTGGTGATTGGCATGGGAAACGTGTTAACATTGCCAAAGCAAGTGAGGTAGATAATATATCTCTCTCTCTCTGTCTCTCTCTCTCGTCTCTCTCTCTCTCTCGTTGAAATATGACTCAGATATAACATGTTCTCTTCTGAAGTATTCATATTAACACAACCTCTCTCTCTGTGTCTCTTTAGTTAAGAAGGACCAGGAGGGAGTGGAGGAGAAGAAGATGACTAAGAAGGTGAAGGAGCTGAAGGTGTTGGACTCCAAGTCCTCCCAGAACCTCTGTAAGTGTCTGAACACTTCCCCTGATCTGACCGACTCTCAGGGTTCCAATGCAGCAAGCAGTCAGTCTGTGTTGGGCTGAGGGTGGTATGTGTTGGGCTGAGGGTGGTATGTGTTGGGCTGAGGGTGATGTGTGATGGGTGGTTGGGTGATGGCTGCACGTGTTAGGTGATGGGCCGTGTGTGTTTCAGCCATCTTCCTGGGCTCGTTCCGTATGCCCTACGAGGAGATTAAGAACGTCATCCTGGAGATCAACGAGAAGCTGCTTTCGGAGTCCATGGTGCAGGTACAAATCTGTGTGTGTCTGTGTCTCTGTCTGCCTCTCTGTGTCTCTGTCTGTGTCTCTGTCTGTGTCTCTGTCTGTGTCTCTGTCTGTGTCTCTGTCTGTGTCTCTGTGTCTCTCTGTCTGTCTCACTCTGTCTGTCTCTCTGTCTCTCTCTCTGTCTGTCTCTCTCTCTGTCCCTCTGTATGTCTGTCTGTCTGTCAACATGCGTTCGAAATACGGTGTTGTGTATGTGTGTGTTTTGTTTAGTCAAATGTTGTATTCGTCCTGTATGTAAATAAATGTTCTGTGTGTGTAGAATCTGATCAAGCAGTTGCCAGAACAGGAGACGCTGAATGTTCTGGGGGAGATGAAGGATGAGTATGAAGACCTGGCAGAGGCCGAGCAGTTTGGAGTCGTGGTGAGAACTCACACACATGCTGTTGTCTGACTTAACTACTAAGAGCTGGAGAGAACCACGTGGCCGACTGGAAAATGAAGCGCTACTAAGCTCTGATTGGTCTGAATCAACCACAGTGTTAGACATGGCCTGAATCAACCACAGTGTTAGACATGGCCTGAATAAACCACAGTGTTAGACATGGTCTGAATAAACCACAGTGTTAGACATGGCCTGAATAAACCACAGTGTTAGACATGGCCTGAATCAACCACAGTGTTAGACATGGCCTGAATCAACCACAGTGTTAGACATGGCCTGAATCAACCACAGTGTTAGACATGGTCTGAATCAACCACAGTGTTAGACATGGCCTGAATCAACCACAGTGTTAGACATGGCCTGAATAAACCACAGTGTTAGACATGGTCTGAATCAACCACAGTGTTAGACATGGCCTGAATAAACCACAGTGTTAGACATGGCCTGAATAAACCACAGTGTTAGACATGGCCTGAATCAACCACAGTGTTAGACATGGCCTGATTCAACCACAGTGTTAGACATGGCCTGAATCAACCACAGTGTTAGACATGGCCTGAATCAACCACAGTGTTAGACATGGCCTGAATCAACCACAGTGTTAGACATGGCCTGAATCAACCACAGTGTTAGACATGGTCTGAATCAACCACAGTGTTAGACATGGTCTGAATAAACCACAGTGTTAGACATGGTCTGAATCAACCACAGTGTTAGACATGGCCTGAATAAGCCACAGTGTTAGACATGGTCTGAATAAACCACAGTGTTAGACATGGCCTGAATAAACCACAGTGTTAGACATGGCCTGAATCAACCACAGTGTTAGACATGGTCTGAATCAACCACAGTGTTAGACATGGCCTGAATCAACCACAGTGTTAGACATGGCCTGAATAAACCACAGCGTTAGACATGGTCTGAATCAACCACAGTGTTAGACATGGCCTGAATAAACCACAGTGTTAGACATGGCCTGAATAAACCACAGTGTTAGACATGGCCTGAATCAACCACAGTGTTAGACATGGCCTGAATAAACCACAGTGTTAGACATGGTCTGAATAAACCACAGTGTTAGACATGGCCTGAATAAACCACAGTGTTAGACATGGCCTGAATAAACCACAGTGTTAGACATGGCCTGAATAAACCACAGTGTTAGACATGGAATAAACCACAGTGTTAGACATGGAATAAACCACAGTGTTAGACATGGAATAAACCACAGTGTTAGACATGGCCTGAATAAACCACAGTGTTAGACATGGCCTGAATAAACCACAGTGTTAGACATGGCCTGAATAAACCACAGTGTTAGACATGGCCTGAATCAACCACATTGTTAGACATGGCCTGAATCAACCACAGTGTTAGACATGGCCTGAATAAACCACAGTGTTAGACATGGTCTGAATAAACCACAGTGTTAGACATGGCCTGAATCAATCACAGTGTTAGACATGGCCTGAATAAACCACAGTGTTAGACATGGTCTGAATCAACCACAGTGTTAGACATGGTCTGAATAAACCACAGTGTTAGACATGGTCTAAATAAACCACAGTGTTAGACATGGAATAAACCACAGTGTTAGACATGGCCTGAATAAACCACAGTGTTAGACATGGCCTGAATCAACCACAGTGTTAGACATGGCCTGAATAAACCACAGTGTTAGACATGGTCTGAATAAACCACAGTGTTAGACATGGCCTGAATCAACCACAGTGTTAGACATGGCCTGAATAAACCACAGTGTTAGACATGGCCTGAATAAACCACAGTGTTAGACATGGTTTGAATAAACCACAGTGTTAGACATGGAATAAACCACAGTGTTAGACATGGTCTGAATAAACCACAGTGTTAGACATGGCCTGAATAAACCACAGTGTTAGACATGGCCTGAATCAACCACAGTGTTAGACATGGCCTGAATAAACCACAGTGTTAGACATGGTCTGAATAAACCACAGTGTTAGACATGGCCTGAATCAACCACAGTGTTAGACATGGCCTGAATAAACCACAGTGTTAGACATGGCCTGAATAAACCACAGTGTTAGACATGGCCTGAATCAACCACAGTGTTAGACATGGCCTGAATCAACCACAGTGTTAGACATGGCCTGAATCAACCACAGTGTTAGACATGGTCTGAATAAACCACAGTGTTAGACATGGCCTGAATAAACCACAGTGTTAGACATGGCCTGAATCAACCACAGTGTTAGACATGGTCTGAATAAACCACAGTGTTAGACATGGTCTGAATCAACCACAGTCTTAGACATGGCCTGAATAAACCACAGTGTTAGACATGGCCTGAATCAACCACAGTGTTAGACATGGCCTGAATCAACCACAGTGTTAGACATGGCCTGAATCAACCACAGTGTTAGACATGGTCTGAATAAACCACAGTGTTAGACATGGCCTGAATAAACCACAGTGTTAGACATGGTCTGAATCAACCACAGTGTTAGACATGGTCTGAATAAACCACAGTGTTAGACATGGCCTGAATAAACCACAGTGTTAGACATGGCCTGAATAAACCACAGTGTTAGACATGGTCTGAATCAACCACAGTGTTAGACATGGCCTGATTCAACCACAGTGTTAGACATGGTCTGAATAAACCACAGTGTTAGACATGGCCTGAATAAACCACAGTGTTAGACATGGCCTGAATAAACCACAGTGTTAGACATGGCCTGAATCAACCACAGTGTTAGACATGGTCTGAATAAACCACAGTGTTAGACATGGTCTGAATCAACCACAGTCTTAGACATGGCCTGAATAAACCACAGTGTTAGACATGGCCTGAATAAACCACAGTGTTAGACATGGCCTGAATCAACCACAGTGTTAGACATGGCCTGAATCAACCACAGTGTTAGACATGGTCTGAATAAACCACAGTGTTAGACATGGCCTGAATAAACCACAGTGTTAGACATGGTCTGAATAAACCACAGTGTTAGACATGGTCTGAATCAACCACAGTGTTAGACATGGCCTGAATAAACCACAGTGTTAGACATGGTCTGAATAAACCACAGTGTTAGACATGGCCTGAATAAACCCTACTGAGCCTACTCAAACACTACCAGCAATATGATCCTGCCCGTCCCACTTTAAAGGAAACATCATGTATAAAGGCTTTATAGAGCATTCATAAGTGCAAAAAGCTGTCATAAGCACATAAACGATGCTTCACAAACCATCTATAACACACTCCTTGTGTGTGTCATGGTCCCCTCTCTCCTCTCCAACCCTCCCTCTTCCCTCTCCAACCCTCCTCTCTCTCCCCTCTCCAACCCTCTCTCCAACTCTCTCCCCTCTCCAACTCTCCCCGCTCCAACTCTCTCCCCGCTCCAACTCTCTCCCCGCTCCAACTCTCTCCCCGCTCCAACTCTCTCCCCGCTCCAACTCTCTCCCCTCTCCAACTCTCTCCCCTCTCCAACTCTCTCCCCGCTCCAACTCTCTCCCCTCTCCAACTCTCTCCCCTCTCCAACTCTCTCCCCGCTCCAACTCTCTCCCCGCTCCAACTCTCTCCCCGCTCCAACTCTCTCCCCTCTCCAACTCTCTCCCCTCTCCAACCCTCCCCTCTCGCCAACCCTCCCCTCTCCTCTCTCCAACTCTCTCCCCTCTCCAACTCTCCCCTCTCTCCCCTCCAACCCTCCCCTCTCTCCCCCTCAGATGTCGACAGTGAAGCGTCTGAAGCCCCGGCTGACGGCCATCTTGTTCCGGCTGCAGTTTGAAGAGCAGCTGAACAACATCAAGCCGGACGTGGTGTCCGTGACGGCGGCCTGCGAGGAACTGAAGAAGAGCACCACCTTCTCCCAGCTGCTGCAGATCATCCTGCTGGTGGGCAACTACATGAACGCTGGTTCCCGCAACGCCAAGGCCTTTGGATTCAGCATCAGCTACCTCTGCAAGGTGAGAGACACGTCATGGCTCTACAGTGCTACTATTTTACTCGCTTGTTAGAAAAACTAGATTAGTTGGAATTTTAATTTAGGAGCACCAGTCATTTCTTCACTGTACCGCGGCCCCTGAGAGCCATGGAGAATACACACAGAGCCCTACTGCAAATATTATTCATTGTGCTCCTAAATTTCCGTGTGCTCCTAAATTTGTCAATTTAGGCACACGTGTGCCTTGTAGAAAATGGTCAGCGTAGAGCCCTGCATGTACATAACCACGCACAAAGAGAGACACATGCATATCTACAGGCAGTGTGTGTAACAGGGTAAACATGTATTTAATAAGCCAACGCTGCGTTAAAGGTTTTAAAAAGGGGTGTACTTTAGAATCTGCCCTTTGTCCAATCAGCTGCGGGACACCAAGACAACTGACCTGAAGCAGACTCTCCTGCACTTCCTGGCTGACGTGTGTCAGGAGCAGTACCCCGACGTCCTGACGTTCCCAGACGAACTCGTTCACGTAGAGAAGGCTAGCCGAGGTAACCATGGACTCCACCTAACACCTACCCTCAGAACTAAACACTAGTACCAATACTCTCACACACTTGTTTCCTCTCCTCATCCCTGTTTCCTTTCATGACACACTGACCTGCCCCCTCTAACCCCTGTCTCAGTGTCGGCTGAGACCCTGCAGAAGAACCTGGTGCAGATGGGCTGTGCGTTGAAGACTCTGGACAAAGATCTGGAGACCTTCCCTCCTCCACAGAGTGATAGGGACATGTTTGTGGAGAAAATGACTATATCCTTTACTACTGCAAATCAAATTTATTTATATAGCTCTTCTTACATCAGCTGATATCTCAAAGTGCTGTACAGAAACCCAGCCTAAAACCCCAAACAGCAAGCAATGCAGGTGTAGAAGCACGGTGGCTAGGAAAAGGCCAAAACCTAGGAAGAAACCTATAGAGGAACCAGGCTATGAGGGGTGGCCAGTCCTCTTCTGGCTGTGCCGGGTGGAGATTATAACAGAACATGACCAAGATGTTCAAATGTTCATAAATGACCAGCATTGTCAAATAATAGGTCTGGGACAGGTAGCACGTCCGGTGAACAGGTCAGGATTCCATAGCCGCAGGCAGAACAGTTGAAACTGGAGCAGCAGCACGGCCAGGTGGACTGGGGACAGCAAGGAGTCATCATGTCAGGTAGTCCTGAGGCATGGTCCTAGGGCTCAGGTCCTCTGGGATGAGAGGGAGAGAGAGAGAATTAGAGGGAGCATACTTAAATTCACACAGGACACCGGATAAGACAGGATAAGTACTCCAGATATAACAAACTGACCCTATGCTTATGTGTTGGTGGTGTGTGGTGGTGTGTGTAGCTCTGTGTTGGTACTGTATATATCTGTGTGTTGGTGGTGTGTATAGCTCTGTGTGTTGGTGGTGTGTATAGCTCTGTGATGATGGTGTGTATAGCTCTGTGTGTTGGTGGTGGTGTGTAGCTCTGTGTTGGTACTGTATATATCTGTGTGTTGGTGGTGGTGTGTGTAGCTCTGTGTGCTGGTGGTGGTGTGTGTAGCTCTGTGTGCTGGTGGTAGTGTGTGTAGCTCTGTGTGCTGGTGGTAGTGTGTGTAGTTCTGTGTGCTGGTGGTGGTGTGTGTAGCTCTGTGTGCTGGTGGTAGTGTGTGTAGCTCTGTGTGCTGGTGGTAGTGTGTGTAGCTCTGTGTGCTGGTGGTGGTGTGTGTGTATCTTTGTGCTGGAGGTGGTGTGTGTGTATCTTTGTGCTGGAGGTGGTGTGTGTGTATCTGTGTGCTGGAGGTGGTGTGTGTGTCTCTGTGTGCTGGAGGTGGTGTGTGTGTCTCTGTGTGCTGGAGGTGGTGTGTGTGTCTCTTTGTGCTGGAGGTGGTGTGTGTGTGTGTGCTGGAGGTGGTGTGTGTGTGTCTCTGTGTGCTGGTGGTAGTGTGTGTAGCTCTGTGTGCTGGTGGTGGTGTGTGTAGCTCTGTGTGTTGGTGGTGTGTGTATAGCTCTGTGTGTTGGTGGTGGTGTGTATAGCTCTGTCTGTACTGGAGGTGGTGTGTGTGTATCTTTGTGCTGGAGGTGGTGTGTGTGTATCTGTGTGCTGGAGGTGGTGTGTGTGTCTCTGTGTGCTGGAGGTGGTGTGTGTGTCTCTTTGTGCTGGAGGTGGTGTGTGTGTCTGTGTGCTGGAGGTGGTGTGTGTGTCTCTGTGTGCTGGAGGTGGTGTGTGTGTCTCTGTGTGCTGGTGGTGGTGTGTGTAGCTCTGTGTACTGGGGGTGGTGTGTGTGTCTCTGTGTGCTGGAGGTGGTGTGTGTGTCTCTTTGTGCTGGAGGTGGTGTGTGTGTCTGTGCTGGAGGTGGTGTGTGTGTCTCTTTGTGCTGGAGGTGGTGTGTGTGTCTGTGCTGGAGGTGGTGTGTGTGTCTCTGTGTACTGGGGGTGGTGTGTGTAGCTCTGTGTACTGGGGGTGGTGAGTGTAGCTCTGTGTGCTGGGGGTGGTAAGTGTAGCTCTGTGTACTGGGGGTGGTGTGTGTAGCTCTGTGTACTGGGGGTGGTGAGTGTAGCTCTGTGTGCTGGGGGTGGTGAGTGTAGCTCTGTGTGCTGTGGGTGGTGAGTGTAGCTCTGTGTACTGGGGGTGGTGTGTGTGTAGCTCTGTGTACTGGGGGTGGTGTGTGTAGCTCTGTGTGCTGGGGGTGGTGAGTGTAGCTCTGTGCTGGGGGTGGTGAGTGTAGCTCTGTGTGCTGGGGGTGGTGTGTGTAGCTCTGTGTGCTGGGGGTGGTGAGTGTAGCTCTGTATGCTGGGGGTGGTGTGTACAGCTCTGTGTACTGGGGGTGGTGTGTGTAGCTCTGTGTGCTGGGGGTGGTGTGTGTAGCTCTGTGTGTTGGTGGTGGTGTGTATAGCTCTGTCTGTACTGGAGGTGGTGTGTGTGTATCTGTGTGCTGGAGGTGGTGTGTGTGTATCTGTGTGCTGGAGGTGGTGTGTGTGTCTCTTTGTGCTGGAGGTGGTGTGTGTGTCTGTGTGCTGGAGGTGGTGTGTGTGTCTCTGTGTACTGGGGGTGGTGTGTGTAGCTCTGTGTACTGGGGGTGGTGAGTGTAGCTCTGTGTGCTGGGGGTGGTAAGTGTAGCTCTGTGTACTGGGGGTGGTGTGTGTAGCTCTGTGTACTGGGGGTGGTGTGTGTAGCTCTGTGTACTGGGGGTGGTGAGTGTAGCTCTGTGTGCTGTGGGTGGTGAGTGTAGCTCTGTGTACTGGGGGTGGTGTGTGTAGCTCTGTGTGCTGGGGGTGGTGAGTGTAGCTCTGTGCTGGGGGTGGTGAGTGTAGCTCTGTGTGCTGGGGGTGGTGTGTGTAGCTCTGTGTGCTGGGGGTGGTGAGTGTAGCTCTGTATGCTGGGGGTGGTGTGTACAGCTCTGTGTACTGGGGGTGGTGTGTGTAGCTCTGTGTGCTGGGGGTGGTGTGTGTAGCTCTGTGTGCTGGACGTGGTGTGTAGCTCTGTGTGCTGGACGTGGTGTGTGTAGCTCTGTGTGCTGGACGTGGTGTGTGTAGCTCTGTGTGCTGGACGTGGTGTGTGTAGCTCTGTGTGCTGGACGTGGTGTGTGTAGCTCTGTGTGCTGGACGTGGTGTGTGTGTCTCTGTGTGCTGGACGTGGTGTGTGTAGCTCTGTGTGCTGGACGTGGTGTGTGTAGCTCTGTGTGCTGGACGTGGTGTGTGTAGCTCTGTGTGCTGGACGTGGTGTGTGTAGCTCTGTGTGCTTGACGTGGTGTGTGTAGCTCTGTGTGCTGGGGGTGGTGTGTGTAGCTCTGTGTGCGGGAGATGGTGTGTGTGTCTCTGTGTTGCCAGGCTGTGTACTCCTTAATACTGTACCTCACAGCTTTGTGGCCAGTGCTAAAGAGCAACATGAGAAGTTGGAAATGATGCATAACAACATGGAGAAGCAGTACTCCGACCTGGGGAACTACTTTGTGTTCGACCCTCGCAAGATTTCTGTCGAAGAGTTCTTCGGTGACCTCAACAACTTCAAGAACATGTTCCAGGTGAGTTTGAGCATTGGCAACCTGAAGGCAGAAAACAGAATGTGCTCCCACCTCATTACACACAAGTTAATGATAAACACATGTTCTCCTCACCTGTTTGTCTAAATGACATTGACTGTTAGTGGGAAGGTACCGTCTACAGGTATTCCTTATCAGTTAGTGCCATGTAGTACTAGGTAATGCCAGGTAGTTCTGTTAGTGTCTTTTAGTATCTGTTATTATCTGTTAGTATCTGTTAGTATAAGTATCAGGTAGTTCCAGGTAAATCATTTTGTATCAGTTTGTTCCAGGTAATTCAGTTAGTATCAGTTAGTATTGGTATCAGGTATATAATTTACTATCAGTTAGTATCAGGTAGTACCAGGTAGTGAAATGCTTACTTACGAGCCCTTAACCAACAATGCAGTTTAAAGATAATACCCCCCAAAAGTAAGAGATAGAATAACAAATAATTAAAGAGCAGCAGTAAATAACAATAGCGGGGCTATATACAGGGGGTGCCGGTACAGAGTCAATGTGTCAATGTGGAGGCTATATACAGGGGGTACCGGTACAGAGTCAATGTGTCAATGTGGAGGCTATATACAGGGGGTACCGGTACAGAGTCAATGTGTCAATGTGGAGGCTTTATACAGGGGGTGCCGGTACAGAGTCAATGTGTCAATGTGGAGGCTATATACAGGGGGTGCCGGTACAGAGTCAATGTGTCAATGTGGAGGCTATATACAGGGGGTACCGGTACAGAGTCAATGTGTCAATGTGGAGGCTTTATACAGGGGGTGCCGGTACAGAGTCAATGTGTCAATGTGGAGGCTATATACAGGGGGTACCGGTACAGAGTCAATGTGTCAATGTGGAGGCTTTATACAGGGGGTGCCGGTACAGAGTCAGTGTGTCAATGTGGAGGCTATATACAGGGGGTACCGGTACAGAGTCAATGTGTCAATGTGGAGGCTTTATACAGGGGGTGCCGGTACAGAGTCAGTGTGTCAATGTGGAGGCTTTATACAGGGGGTGCCGGTACAGAGTCAGTGTGTCAATGTGGAGGCTATATACAGGGGGTACCGGTACAGAGTCAATGTGTCAATGTGGAGGCTTTATACAGGGGGTGCCGGTACAGAGTCAGTGTGTCAATGTGGAGGCTTTATACAGGGGGTGCCGGTACGTATGTGTCAGGTAGTATTAGTGCCAGGGAGTACAAGGTAGTTCATGTAGTATCAGTTAGTGTTAGTATCAGGTAGTACCAGTTAGGGGTGGTGCTAACTGGTACTACCTGATACTAATACTATCAGGCAGTTTGTTGTATCAGTTAGTGTTAGTACCAGGTATATCATTCAGTATCAAGTAATACCAGGTGGTATCAGTTAGTACCAGTTAGTATCAGGTAGTAACAGTTAGGGGTGGTGCTAACAGGTACTACCTGATACTAATACTATCAGGCAGTTTGTTGTATCAGTTAGTGTTAGTACCAGGTATATCATTCAGTATCAGGTAATACCAGGTGGTATCAGTTAGTACCAGTTAGTATCAGGTAGTACCAGCCAGCTGGTCTGCGCATGATCTGAGGATGTGGCTAAGGATGCCATCTGGGCCGGCAGCCTTGCGAGGGTTAACACGTTTAAATGTTTTACTCACATTGGCTGCGGTGAAGGAGAGCCCGCAGGTTTTAGTATTGGGCCGTGTCAGTATTGTCCTCAAAGCGAGCAAAGTTGTTGTATAGTTGGTCCGCGACGGGCCTGATTTTCTTTTTGTAATCCGTGATTGACTTTAGACTCTGCCAACTACCAGGTAGTTCAGTGTCTTAGCCGTTGACTGAACTACCAGGTAGTTCAGTGTCTTAGCCGTTGACTGAACTACCAGGTAGTTCAGTGTCTTAGCCGTTGACTGAACTACCAGGTAGTTCAGTGTCTTAGCCGTTGACTGAACTACCAGGTAGTTCAGTGTCTTAGCCGTTGACTGAACTACCAGGTAGTTCAGTGTCTTAGCCGTTGACTGAACTACCAGGTAGTTCAGTGTCTTAGCCGTTGACTGAACTACCAGGTAGTTCAGTGTCTTAGCCGTTGACTGAACTACCAGGTAGTTCAGTTCGTAGCAGGTAGTACTAGGTAGTATCAGTTAGTATTAGTATTTCATAGTGTTATTACTAGGTAGTATCACTTAGTATTAGTATCAGGTAGTGTTATTACCAGGTAGTATAATTTAGTATTAGTATCAGGTAGTGTTATTACCAGGTAGTATCAGGTAGTGTTATTTCCAGGTAGTATCAGTTAGTATTAGTATGTCGTAGTGTTATTACTAGGTAGTATCACTTAGTATTAGTATCAGGTAGTGTTATTACCAGGTTATATCAGTTAGTATTTGTATCAGGTCGTGTTATTACCAGGTAGTATCAGGTAGTGTTATTTCCAGGTAGTATCAGTTAGTATCAGTACCAGGTAGTATTAGTACCAGGTAGTGATATTACCAGGTAGTATCGGTTAGTATTAGTATCAGGTAGTGTTTTACCGGGTAGTATCAGTTATTATTAGTATGAGTTAGTGTTATTACCAGGTAGTATCAGTTGGTATTAGTACCAGGTAGTGTTATTACTTGGTAGTATCATTTAGTATTAGTATCAGGTAGTGTTATTACCAGGTAGTATCAGTTGGTATTAGTACCAGGCAGTGTTATTACAGATGCTGGTTATCTTGTTTTGCTGGCTCTTGTTTTGCTGGCTATCTTGGCAGAGGGCCAACTATTGTTTCTCAGTCACACACACTTTCTTGTACACACACATCCACTCACACACACACATGCACTCTCATACACACACACGTCTCTGTCCATGTCCCCTCAGCAAGCGGTGAAGGAGAATGCGAAGAGGAGGGAGTCAGAGGAGAAGATCAGGAGAGCCAAGCTGGCCAAGGAGAAGGCTGACAGAGAGAAAGAGGAGAAACAGAAGAGAAGCCAACAACTGGACCTCAACGCAGGTCAGTGCCTGTGGGAGAGGAGTGGGTCAGAGTGCCTGTGGGAGAGGAGTGGGTCAGAGTGCCTGTGGGAGAGGAGTGGGTCAGAGTGTGGGTGTGGATGAAGGCTGTTTTGGGAACTGAACTTCTCCTTGATACCAGTTGGGGGCAGTCGGAGCCCACTGTGCTACTAGATCTGTGTGTGTGTGTGTGTGTGTGTGTGTGTCTCCAGTGATCCACAGCAGTCCTGAGAAAAGAGCGAGTGAAGGAGAGAGACAAGATAAAGATATGGAGGAGACAGTAGTCTGCCTGTATCATCCACTCATTCAGTCACAGTCATTGTTGGAACAAGGGATTTATATCCGAGAAGAACAAGAAATAGTGAATTTAAATCCACAAACACGTTTTCTCTCTCTGAGTCAGATTCATAAAAAAGACTGGGATAGCAACCATCTTATCCTGTCTTACACAGCCTCACACAGCCTCATGCTGAAACACGTACAAACAGACCACAAATAATTTTTGCTCGTTTCCTACACCCTCTCCCTCTCTCTGACCTACTTTCTGAACATCCCTCCTCTTTTTGGCTCCAGTTTGTCTCTCTTGGGACTTCACAGTTTGAGTCATCACAATTCCTCTCTGCCACAGTGCTGTGTGCCAGTGTGTGTGTGCCAGTGTGTGTGTGTCAGTGTGTGTGTGTCAGTGTGTGTGTGTCAGTGTGTGTGTGTCAGTGTGTGTGTGTCAGTGTGTGTGTGTCAGTGTGTGTGTGTCAGTCAGTGTGTGTGTGTCAGTCAGTGTGTGTGTGTCAGTCAGTGTGTGTGTGTCAGTCAGTGTGTGTGTGTCAGTCAGTGTGTGTGTGTCAGTCAGTGTGTGTGTGTCAGTCAGTGTGTGTGTGTCAGTCAGTGTGTGTGTGTCAGTCAGTGTGTGTGTGTCAGTCAGTGTGTGTGTGTCAGTCAGTGTGTGTGTGTCAGTCAGTGTGTGTGTGTCAGTCAGTGTGTGTGTGTCAGTCAGTGTGTGTGTGTCAGTCAGTGTGTGTGTGTCAGTCAGTGTGTGTGTGTGTGTGTGTCTGTGAGTGTGTGTGTCTGTGAGTGTGTGTGTCTGTGAGTGTGTGTGTCTGTGAGTGTGTGTGTCTGTGAGTGTGTGTGTCTGTGAGTGTGTGTGTCTGTGAGTGTGTGTGTCTGTGTGTGTGTGTGTGTCTGTGAGTGTGTGTGTCTGTGAGTGTGTCTGTGAGTGTGAGTGTGTGTGTGTGTCTGTGTGTCTGTGAGTGTGTGTCTGTGAGTGTGTGTGTGTGTCTGTGAGTGTGTGTGTGTGTCTGTGAGTGTGTGTGTGTGTGTGTGTCTGTGAGTGCGTGTGTGTCTGTGAGTGTGTGTGTGTCTGTGAGTGTGTGTGTGTGTCTGTGAGTGTGTCTGTGTCTGTGAGTGTGTGTGTGTGTCTGTGAGTGTGTGTGTGTCTGTGAGTGTGTGTGTGTCTGTGAGTGTGTGTGTGTGTCTGTGAGTGTGTGTGTCTGTGAGTGTGCCTGTGAGTGTGTGTGTGTCTGTGTGTGCTTGTGAGTGTGTGTGTGTCTGTGTGTGCCTGTGAGTGTGTGTGTGTCTGTGAGTGTGTGTGTCTGTGAGTGTGTTTTTCTGCGTGTGTGTGTGTCTCTGTCGTGTGTCTCTGTCGTGTGTGTGTTTGTGTGTGCGCATCATCTCTTTCACCCACATTGTCTCTTTCTCCTGATGAGGTTTTCCAGCTGCCTGTTCTTTCCTCCCTCTATTTTCTTCTACCTCTCTTTATTTCAAGCCTTTCCCATCTTTCTTTTTAAAGGTGCACTATGCTGAAATCTCTATGCCATTTCTTGGTTGCTAAAATTCTAATAATAAGTTTGTGAAAAAACTAGCAAATGTATAGTGTAGGGAATCATTGTAGTGTAGGGAATCATTGTAGTGTAGGGAATCATTGTACCATCTGAACTCTGTAAAATATATTTTCAGCTGTTCAAAGCTGGTGTCCAAAACAAAGTAAAATATGCAAAAACCAAACTTTAGCACCGGAAGTATAGAAATAGCATACATAGAACAGATCTTAGACTTGCTTTCAATGAGAATGACAGATCTATAACTCACAACTCTATGTGAATTTGGTCAGGTCGCCCAAAAAGTGATATATTGCAGCTTCAAAGGGTTTTAGAAGGTCGTATGGACAATAATGTACTGTATCTACCTGCAATCTAAGCACGTTGTCCATGCAGTGTGAGGAAAAAGGTAGTTACATTTCAAGTCAACCACTGTGGACTATGTATGAAGGAAATTCAATATGCAGTCAAAGCTCTGTGTTTGGGTATGCGCAAACACACACGCACACACAGTCCATCCATTCATAGCTTTGAGAGTGTGCTGAGTCTTTCATGCATTAGAAAGGGCTTAGATAGCTGACCATGAAAGGGCTTAGATAGTTGACCATGAAAGGGCTTAGATAGTTGACCATGAAAGGGCTTAGATAGTTGACCATGAAAGGGCTTAGATAGTTGACCATGAAAGGGCTTAGATAGTTGACCATGAAAGGGCTTAGATAGTTGACCATGAAAGGGCTTAGATAGTCGACCATGAAAGGGCTTAGATAGTTGACCATGAAAGGGCTTAGATAGTTGACCATGAAAGGGCTTAGATAGTCGACCATGAAAGGGCTTAGATAGTCGACCATGAAAGGGCTTAGATAGTTGACCATGAAAGGGCTTAGATAGTTGACCATGAAAGGGCTTAGATAGCTGACCATGAAAGGGCTTAGATAGTTGACCATGAAAGGGCTTAGATAGTTGACCATGAAAGGGCTTAGATAGTTGACCATGAAAGGGCTTAGATAGTCGACCATGAAAGGGCTTAGATAGTTGACCATGAAAGGGCTTAGATAGTTGACCATGAAAGGGCTTAGATAGTTGACCATGAAAGGGCTTAGATAGTTGACCATGAAAGGGCTTAGATAGTTGACTGTGTGGGGATGTGTGTGTGTGTGTGGGTGGGGGGTGGGGGGGGTACATGTACATACAGATTTGAGCTCAGGGTTATTAATTAAGCACACACACATCTAGTCTGTGTGTTTGTGAATAGATCCAATAAACTGGTTGGTTATTATTAGACAAGGGCTGTCTTTATATAGTGCTTTCTCTAACAATGAGCTTCCCACTGACCCTAACCCTGCTTCTCTCATTTTCTCTCTTTACCCTACACACAGTTCTGTACTGTGGTCTGATCTAAGACCTGTTCATACTCCTCACAAGCACCAGGTCTGCATAGTTCCCCAGGTCTGCAGCTAGGTGTCAGTGCTGCATGAAAGGGAGTGTACTTAGAGAGGGGGGGGGGGGTTAGCCACCACTAGGGGTGCTGTGGCTCTACATTACAGGCTGTGTGAGAGGGAGACAGAGAGGGTGGGGTGTAAGAGAGATTTTAGAACAGCAGATGTCTCAGGAGGATTAGACGGTGTTGGTCCTCAGAGCAGAGGGGGGGGGGGGGGGGGGGGGCATGGACCTGCAGAGGAGAGAAAGGGATCCACAGGAGACAATGATGAAAGGGGGGTAGGAGATGACGAAGTGAAGATGGATGCCCTCTTAGATCACCTCTTGTTGCTGAAGGAGGGGCTGTTGTGTGTGTGGTAGAGTAATACGTGTGTTCTGCACATAATGATGCCAGGCTGGGGGAGGGGGGTCTATTCTATCATGCTTATCTCCTGCTATGTCTCTAATGCTGTTACATTACTAACACAGCTTATCAACACAACATATGTCCTTAACTCCCGGACATGTGTGTCGGAGCAGGGTAGAGTGTTCCATAGTGACCTTGACCACAGTCCACCACTCAATACCCACTCTCATATTGATTGTTTTAATGGCTGTATTAATGAAGTAAATGTCCGTTTATGAACTATCAGCAAGCACTTCAAATTGATTTAATGCAAAACAGTTGTAGAAACCTTTAAGAAATGCTAGGACATGGTCAGTAGTGTTCCCTGTTTAATCTGGCTTATTCATTAAACAGTCATTCCCAACGCCTGTATGGCTCCGTATCATGATGCTGGACAGTCCATTAGCCCTCTACTGTCTCTGTCTAGATGCTGTCATTTTAGCAGCCTGGTCAATAAGCTTTATAAAACAGGTCCCCGTTTAACACCCACCCAGAGGCAGTTTCCTCCAGAGCGTGTGTGTATTTTTCCTGGATGTGTTTAGGTTTAACACAGGCATGTGATTTGTGGAAGTGGGTAGTGGATGGATGCCAGACGTAGTCTCCTTTGGGTAGAAATAAAACATGACTGCATGTTTTCTGCCTGTGCAGTTGTGTGCCGCGGCCACTTGGGTGTGTATGTGAGCTGTGTTGTGGGACTGCACTCTCTCTCTCTCGTGTGTGTGTGTGTGTGTGTGTGTGTGTGTGTGTGTGTGTGTGTGTGTGTGCGAGACTTTCTCTGAAGTGACAAGCGAGACCAGGGGCCATCTGCCGCTAGGTTTACAGTGCGATTAAACTAGTGTGTTTGGGGGAGGGGCGACAGGATGAGGGGGAGGGGGAAGAACTAAACCTTTAACCCCAGCCAGTTCACAGTGATAATAATGAGAACCATCTGCCTGAGTACCACTGAATCCTCCCCACACACACATTCCTGGTGAACATGGCAGTTTATTGAGCCTCAGTGTAATAGACGTGTAGACGGTGTGTGTACTACTAGATGTATGTAGCCTGCAGCCTAGGCAGTATCTAAACTGGGTCAGCGCCCAACTAGGTTAATGTATCTAATGGGCCACCGGGTCCATGTGACTAGTGATGTCGCTAAGTCTGTGTGTGTGTGTGTGTGTGTGAGAGAGATCTGATCTGTCCTCTGTCTATTATGAGAGAGAGAGAGACTAAATGTGAATGCGTGTTTTGTATTGACTCTGTTGTTATAACCATAGAATACTAGAATGGCCAGGAACCGTCTTCTAATGGGATAAAGGTCAGGGAGTTGGTCAACCCGGGGTGGTTCGCCAGGGCTGTGATAAGATATTGAATTGGAAGGAAGAATGTATGTTAGCTAGCCAGACAGTTTTAGAGGAATGATTCCATGTTTTTTTGAATTAAATGCCAAAATGGAAACATTCGATTGAAACAATGCAGTTTAATCGCAGCCGTACACTGGCTGAAGTCAGTTGATGATAGGACTTAGATACGTTGTAAATGTAGCAAGTACTTATACTGTATCATATAATAGCACACAAATATAGACTTCTGTAGTCTGTTTACATATTTTTAGACTATTTATACAGAATAAAAACCTTTATTAACTATTTTTATAATTATATGACTATTTTAGGTTGACAATTCTATTACACCATTTCTGATACATCACACACCTTTTATTTTCCCGCAGAAGTAAAATCAGGATTAATCCTCTACTGCCATTCATTCCAATTAGACTGGTTGGGTTTCTCCCTGAACAATGTGGCTGCATGTTCACCCCATTCTGGAACGTTGAGGGTTTATGACATAGCCCCTCCAGTAATTGAATAGGATGTCTCTGGTTTATAAGGTTGTGTATGTAATATTGATTGTGTATCTGTATGTGTGTCCAGAGGGTGATGAGACTGGTATCATGGACGACCTGATGGAGGCGCTGCAGTCTGGGGCTGCCTTCAGGAGGAAGAGAGGACCACGACAAGCTGGTAACAACACACTGTTGCTCTCTCGGTCTCTGTCTCTCTGTCTCACTTACACACACTTGGGCGGATACACTCTTTCAGTCCCTGCTTGCTCTCCTGTGTGTCTGCCATCTGTTGTGTGGCTGTAGGGCTGGGGCGTGACACCAGTTTGGGCTCTGCTCCAGGGAACCAGCCAGGGCAGGGCAGGGCAGTAGGAGAGGGATGGGGGTGGCAGAAATACACTGTAAAATGTGGCTTCACAATGACTTCAACATTAAACCGTGTTAACCCTGGACCAGTCTACAACCACTAGCCTGGGGCTAGCACTAGCAGGGATGTTCACACTTAGCGTGTCTAAATGATCTGTATTGATTTCCACTCAGATCTGTTCTCCAGCCTCTCTCTCTCAGGCCAGACGATACACCACCCACATAATCTGGTTAGATACTCTCTCTCTGCTGTTTCACTGGCCTACTGGCCTATTGAGTTACTCACTTCAGCTGCTAGTGCTACACACACACACACACACACACACACACACTTAAAGCTAGAATCCTTAGTTTCTGTTTACGTATAAATGATTTATGTAAACCTAGTGATCAAGAACATAACTGAGAAATTCCCCATGACCTCATTTCAACTGTCGTACCCCATCAGTACCCCAAATATGAGTTTATATCAACTGTCGTACCCCGTCAAAACCCCAAATATGAGTTTATATCAACTGTCGTACCCCATCAGAACCCCAAATATGAGTTTATATCAACTGTCGTACCCCGTCAAAACCCCAAATATGAGTTTATATCAACTGTCGTACCCCATCAGAACCCCAAATATGAGTTTATATCAACTGTCGTACCCCGTCAAAACCCCAAATATGAGCTTGTATCAACTGTCGTACCCCGTCAAAACCCCAAATATGAGCTTGTATCAACTGTTGTACCCCGTCAGAACCCCAAATATGAGTTTATATCAACTGTCGTACCCCGTCAAAACCCCAAATATGAGCTTGTATCAACTGTCGTACCCCGTCAGAACCCCAAATATGAGCTTGTATCAACTGTCGTACCCCGTCAGAACCCCAAATATGAGCTTGTATCAACTGTCGTACCCCGTCAGAACCCCAAATATGAGTTTATATCAACTGTCGTACCCCGTCAAAACCCCAAATATGAGCTTGTATCAACTGTCGTACCCCGTCAGAACCCCAAATATGAGTTTATATCAACTGTCGTACCCCGTCAAAACCCCAAATATGAGCTTGTATCAACTGTCGTACCCCGTCAGAACCCCAAATATGAGTTTGTATCAACTGTCGTACCCCGTCAGAACCCCAAATATGAGTTTATATCAACTGTCGTACCCCGTCAAAACCCCAAATATGAGCTTGTATCAACTGTCGTACCCCGTCAGAACCCCAAATATGAGCTTGTATCAACTGTCGTACCCCGTCAAAACCCCAAATATGAGCTTGTATCAACTGTCGTACCCCGTCAGAACCCCAAATATGAGTTTATATCAACTGTCGTACCCCGTCAAAACCCCAAATATGATCTTGTATCAACTGTCGTACCCCGTCAAAACCACAAATATGAGTTTATATCAACTGTCGTACCCCGTCAAAACCCCAAATATGAGTTTGTATCAACTGTCGTACCCCGTCAGAACCCCAAATATGAGTTTATATCAACTGTCGTACCCCGTCAAAACCACAAATATGAGTTTATATCAACTGTCGTACCCCGTCAAAACCCCAAATATGAGTTTATATCAACTGTCGTACCCCGTCAAAACCCCAAATATGAGTTTATATCAACTGTCGTACCCCATCAGTACCCCAAATATGAGTTTATATCAACTGTCGTACCCCGTCAAAACCCCAAATATGAGTTTATATCAACTGTCGTACCCCGTCAAAACCCCAAATATGAGTTTATATCAACTGTCGTACCCCGTCAAAACCCCAAATATGAGTTTATATCAACTGTCGTACCCCGTCAGTACCCCAAATATGAGTTTATATCAACTGTCGTTCCCCGTCAGTACCCCAAATATGAGTTTATATCAACTGTCGTACCCCATCAGTACCCCAAATATGAGTTTATATCAACTGTCGTACCCCGTCAGTACCCCAAATATGAGTTTATATCAACTGTCGTACCCAGTCAGTACCCCAAATATGAGTTTATATCAACTGTCGTACCCCATCAGTACCCCAAATATGAGTTTATATCAACTGTCGTACCCCGTCAGTACCCCAAATATGAGTTTATATCAACTGTCGTACCCCGTCAAAACCCCAAATATTAGTTTATATCAACTGTCGTACCCCGTCAGAACCCCAAATATGAGTTTATATCAACTGTCGTACCCCGTCAGAACCCCAAATATGAGTTTATATCAACTGTCGTACCCCGTCAAAACCCCAAATATGAGTTTATATCAACTGTCGTACCCCGTCAAAACCCCAAATATTAGTTTATATCAACTGTCGTACCCCATCAGTACCCCAAATATGAGCTTGTATCAACTGTCGTACCCCATCAGAACCCCAAATATGAGCTTGTATCAACTGTCGTACCCCGTCAAAACCCCAAATATGAGTTTATATCAACTGTCGTACCCCGTCAAACCCCCAAATATGAGTTTATATCAACTGTCGTACCCCGTCAAAACCCCAAATATGAGTTTATATCAACTGTCGTACCCCGTCAGAACCCCAAATATGAGTTTATATCAACTGTCGTACCCCGTCAAAACCCCAAATATGAGTTTATATCAACTGTCGTACCCCATCAGAACCCCAAATATGAGTTTAAATCAACTGTCGTACCCCGTTAAAACCCCAAATATGAGTTTATATCAACTGTCGTACCCCATCAGAACCCCAAATATGAGTTTATATCAACTGTCGTACCCCGTCAAAACCCCAAATATGAGTTTATATCAACTGTCGTACCCCGTCAAAACCCCAAATATGAGTTTATATCAACTGTCGTACCCCGTCAAAACCCCAAATATTAGTTTATATCAACTGTCGTACCCCGTTAAAACCCCAAATATGAGTTTATATCAACTGTCGTACCCCGTCAAAACCCCAAATATGAGTTTATATCAACTGTCGTACCCCGTCAAAACCCCAAATATGAGTTTATATCAACTGTCGTACCCCGTTAAAACCCCAAATATGAGTTTATATCAACTGTCGTACCCCATCAGAACCCCAAATATGAGTTTATATCAACTGTCGTACCCCGTCAAAACCCCAAATATGAGCTTGTTTTACTCCAATGTTTGTAAACAATGTAAATGTACACACATTGTATAACCTCAAAACATGGTTGCAACTATCATTTTGATATCATGGATGGTCATTCCTTGCATCCATAGCTCTATGAATTTGAGAGTGGTTACATTTCTCCAGGCCCATTCCTCAGCTTTTTCCCGAAACACTGGCGGGTTTACTTCATGAGGATCCTCATTAGCTGCTGCACCTGCAGCCGCTACTCTTCATGGGGTCCACATAAAACGTACAAATACATGACAAAGTACCAAACACTTAGACGAACAACATAAGATATTACATTAAACTAATAAGAGTTATATATAGGAAAGACACCAGGAGGCAACAAAAATACTATTTACACACTATTATATTCATGTTCTTATATACAGTTAAAGTAGATCTTTAGAGAGAGGAGAGGCGCAGTGATACAATATATTTTTTTAAGTTAAACTTGCTTGTTGCAATAGCAACCTCTTGTGGCAGAGCATTCCATGATGACATGGCTCTATACATAACTGAGCAACGTGTTAAATCCGTTTTTTGGGGGTACAATGATAGGGTATGCCCTAGTGGGTGTCTGGTGGGGTATGTACAGTGTGTCTGGTGGGGTATGTTTGGTGAGGTATGTACTGTGTGTCTGGTGGGGTATGTACTGTGTGTCTGGTGGGGTATGTACTGTCTGTCTGGTGGGGTATGTAGTGTGTCCGGTGGGGTATGTACTGTATGTCTGGTGGGGTATGTACTGTATGTCTGGTGGGGTATGTAGTGTGTGTCTGGTGGGGTATGTAGTGTGTGTCTGGTGGGGTATGTAGTGTGTGTCTGGTGGGGTATGTAGTGTGTGTCTGGTGGGGTATGTACTGTGTGTCTGGTGGGGTATGTACTGTCTGTCTGGTGGGGTATGTAGTGTGTCTGGTGGGGTATGTACTGTATGTCTGGTGGGGTATGTACTGTATGTCTGGTGGGGTATGTAGTGTGTGTCTGGTGGGGTATGTAGTGTGTGTCTGGTGGGGTATGTACTGTCTGTCTGGTGGGGTATGTAGTGTGTCTGGTGGGGTATGTACTGTGTGTCTGGTGGGGTATGTACTGTCTGTCTGGTGGGGTATGTACTGTATGTCTGGTGGGGTATGTACTGTATGTCTGGTGGGGTATGTAGTGTGTCTGGTGGGGTATGTAGTGTGTGTCTGGTGGGGTATGTAGTGTGTGTCTGGTGGGGTATGTAGTGTGTGTCTGGTTGGGTATGTACTGTGTGTCTGGTGGGGTATGTACTGTATGTCTGGTGGGGTATGTACTGTATGTCTGGTGGGGTATGTACTGTATGTCTGGTGGGGTATGTAGTGTGTCTGGTGGGGTATGTAGTGTGTCTGGTGGGGTATGTAGTGTGTCTGGTGGGGCGTGTCCGTTGGGGTATGTACTGTGTGTCTGGTGGGGTATGTAGTGTGTGTCTGGTGGGGTATGTAGTGTGTGTCTGGTGGGGTATGTACTGTGTGTCTGGTGGGGTATGTAGTGTGTGTCTGGTGGGGTATGTAGTGTGTCTGGTGGGGCGTGTCCGTTGGGGTATGTACTGTGTGTCTGGTGGGGTATGTACTGTGTGTCTGGTGGGGTATGTAGTGTGTCTGGTGGGGTATGTATTGTGTCTGGTGGGGTATGTACTGTATGTCTGGTGTGTCTGGTGGGGTATGTACTGTGTCTAGTGGGGTATGTCTGGTGGGGTATGTACTGTGTGTCTGGTGGGGTATGTAGTGTGCCTGGTGGGGTATGTACTGTATGTCCGGTGTGTCTGGTGGGGTATGTACTGTGTCTGGTGGGGTGTGTCTGGTGGGGTATGTCTGGTGGGGTATGTACTGTGTGTCTGGTGGGGTATGTACTGTGTGTCTGGTGGGGTATGTAGTGTGTCTGGTGGGGTGTGTACTGTGTGTCTGGTGGGGTGTGTCTGATGGGGTATGTACTGTGTGTCTGGTGGGGTATGTACTGTGTGTCTGGTGGGGTATGTAGTGTGTCTGGTGGGGTATGTACTGTGTCTGGTGGGGTGTGTCTGGTGGGGTATGTACTGTGTGTCTGGTGGGGTATGTACTGTGTGTCTGGTGGGGTATGTACTGTGTCTGGTGGGGTGTGTCTGGTGGGGTATGTACTGTGTGTCTGGTGGGGTGTGTCTGATGGGGTATGTACTGTATGTCTGGTGGGGTATGTACTGTGTGTCTGGTGGGGTATGTAGTGTGTCTGGTGGGGTATGTACTGTGTCTGGTGGGGTGTGTCTGGTGGGGTATGTACTGTGTGTCTGGTGGGGTGTGTCTGGTGGGGTGTGTCTGGTGGGGTATGTCTGGTGGGGTGTGTACTGTGTGTCTGGTGGGGTGTGTCTGGTGGGGTGTGTCTGGTGGGGTATGTCTGGTGGGGTGTGTACTGTGTGTCTGGTGGGGTGTGTCTGATGGGGTATGTACTGTGTGTCTGGTGGGGTATGTACTGTGTGTCTGGTGGGGTATGTAGTGTGCCTGGTGGGGTATGTACTGTATGTCCGGTGTGTCTGGTGGGGTATGTACTGTGTCTGGTGGGGTGTGTCTGGTGGGGTATGTCTGGTGGGGTGTGTACTGTGTGTCTGGTGGGGTGTGTCTGGTGGGGTATGTACTGTGTGTCTGGTGGGGTATGTAGTGTGCCTGGTGGGGTATGTACTGTATGTCCGGTGTGTCTGGTGGGGTATGTACTGTGTCTGGTGGGATGTGTCTGGTGGGGTATGTCTGGTGGGGTGTGTACTGTGTGTCTGGTGGGGTGTGTCTGATGGGGTATGTACTGTGTGTCTGTAACAGAGCAGGAAGGAGAGAAGGGAGGGAGTGATGTTTATTAACATGTAACAGAGCAGGAAGGAGAGAAGAGAGGGATGTTTATTAACATGTAACAGAGCAGGAAGGAGAGAAGAGAGGGATGTTTATTAACATGTAACAGAGCAGGAAGGAGAGAAGAGAGGGAGTGATGTTTATTAACATGTAACAGAGCAGGAAGGAGAGAAGAGGGGGGGAATGTGTAACACCACCCTTCTTAATGGGATACTGATGTGGACTGGTGTATTGGAGTGGATATTACATTTTAGAATATATATATGCAAAAGAGACTGTGTTCTCTCTCCCTCTGTCTGTCTCTCCTCTCTATCTCTCTCTCTCTCTCTCTCTCTCTCTCTCGCTTCCCTCTCTCTCGCTTCCCTCTCTCTCGCTTCCCTCTCTCTCTCTTCCCTCTCTCTCCCTCTCTCTCTCTCTCTCTCTCTCTCTCTCTCTTCCCTCTCTCTCTCTTCTCTCTCTCTCTCTTCCCTCTCTCTCTCTTCCCTCTCTCTCTCTTCCCTCTCTCTCTTCCATCTCTCTCTCTTCCCTCTCTCTCTCTCTTCCCTCTCTCTCTCTCTTCCCTCTCTCTCTCTCTTCCCTCTCTCTCTCTCTTCTCTCTCTCTCTCTCTCTTCCCTCTCTCTCTCTTCCCTCTCTCTCTCTTCCATCTCTCTCTCTTCCATCTCTCTCTCTTCCCTCTCTCTCTCTCTTCCCTCTCTCTCTCTCTTCCCTCTCTCTCCCTCTCTCTCTCTCTCTGTCTCTCTCTCTCTCTGTCTCTCTCTCTGTCTCTCTCTCTCCCACTCTCCCTTCTGCGTCCCTCTCTTTCGGGCAGGTCTGTGTGATTTTGTGTGTTATGAGTGTGGAGGTTGTTGGGCTCAGTGGTCTGTGGAGAGGTCTTCTGGGGTCCTCTAGCTCTGGTGTGTATGTAATTCTGTGGTTGTAATACATGCGCTACTTGGCCAGAAATGTGAACATCGTTTGTCCTCGGTTGCAACACTCGCTGCTGAGTTCCAAACTGCCTCTGGAAGCAACATCAGCACAAGACCTGTTGGTCGAGAGCTTCATGAAATCAGATTCCATGGCCGAGCAGCCGCACACATAACTAAGATCACCATGTGTAATTCTAACTGTTTGGAGTGGTGTAAAGCTCGCCACCATTGGACTCTGGAGCTGTAGAAACGCGTTCTCTGGAGTGATGAGTCACGCTTCACCATCTGGCAGCCCGACGGATGAATCTGGGTTTGGACGATGCCAGGAGAATGTCTCTCTCTCGCCCTGTCTCTCTCTCGCCCTGCCTCTCTCTCGCCCTGCCTCTCTCTCGCCCTGCCTCTCTCTCGCCCTGCCTCTCTCTCGCCCTGCCTCTCTCTCGCCCTGCCTCTCTCTCGCCCTGTCTCTCTCTCGCCCTGTCTCTCTCTCGCCCTGCCTCTCTCTCGCCCTGCCTCTCTCTCGCCCTGTCTCTCTCTCGCCCTGTCACTCTCTCGCCCTGTCTCTCTCTCGCCCTGTCTCTCTCTCGCCCTGTCTCTCTCTCGCCCTGTCTCTCTCTCGCCCTGTCTCTCTCTCGCCCTGTCTCTCTCTCGCCCTGTCTCTCTCTCGCCCTGTCTCTCTCTCGCCCTGTCTCTCTCTCGCCCTGTCTCGCTCTGTCTCTCTCTCGCCCTGTCCCTGTCTCGCTCTGTCCCTCTCTCTCTCTCTCTCTCTCTCTCTCTCTCTCTCTCTCTCTCTCTCTCTCTCTCTCTCTCTCTCTCTCTCTCTCTCTCTCTCGCTTCCCTCTCTCTCGCTTCCCTCTCTCTCGCTTCCCTCTCTCTCGCTTCCCTCTCTCTCTCTTCCCTCTCTCTCCCTCTCTCTCTCTCTCTCTCTCTCTCTCTCTTCCCTCTCTCTCTCTTCTCTCTCTCTCTCTTCCCTCTCTCTCTCTTCCCTCTCTCTCTTCCATCTCTCTCTCTTCCCTCTCTCTCTCTCTTCCCTCTCTCTTCTCTCTCTCTCTCTTCTCTCTCTCTCTCTTCTCTCTCTCTCTCTCTTCCCTCTCTCTCTCTTCCCTCTCTCTCTCTTCCCTCTCTCTCTCTTCCATCTCTCTCTCTTCCATCTCTCTCTCTTCCCTCTCTCTCTCTCTTCCCTCTCTCTCCCTCTCTCTCTCTCTCTGTCTCTCTCTCTCTCTGTCTCTCTCTCTGTCTCTCTCTCTCCCACTCTCCCTTCTGTGTCCCTCTCTTTCGGGCAGGTCTGTGTGATTTTGTGTGTTATGAGTGTGGAGGTTGTTGGGCTCAGTGGTCTGTGGAGAGGTCTTCTGGGGTCCTCTAGCTCTGGTGTGTATGTAATTCTGTGGTTGTAATACATGCGCTACTTGGCCAGAAATGTGAACATCGTTTGTCCTCGGTTGCAACACTCGCTGCTGAGTTCCAAACTGCCTCTGGAAGCAACATCAGCACAAGACCTGTTGGTCGAGAGCTTCATGAAATCAGATTCCATGGCCGAGCAGCCGCACACATAACTAAGATCACCATGTGTAATTCTAACTGTTTGGAGTGGTGTAAAGCTCGCCACCATTGGACTCTGGAGCTGTAGAAACGCGTTCTCTGGAGTGATGAGTCACGCTTCACCATCTGGCAGCCCGATGGATGAATCTGGGTTTGGACGATGCCAGGAGAATGTCTCTCTCTCGCCCTGTCTCTCTCTCGCCCTGCCTCTCTCTCGCCCTGCCTCTCTCTCGCCCTGCCTCTTTCTCGCCCTGCCTCTCTCTCGCCCTGCCTCTCTCTCGCCCTGCCTCTCTCTCGCCCTGCCTCTCTCTCGCCCTGCCTCTCTCTCGCCCTGCCTCTCTCTCGCCCTGCCTCTCTCTCGCCCTGTCTCTCTCTCGCCCTGCCTCTCTCTCGCCCTGCCTCTCTCTCGCCCTGTCTCTCTCTCGCCCTGTCACTCTCTCGCCCTGTCTCTCTCTCGCCCTGTCTCTCTCTCGCCCTGTCTCTCTCTCGCCCTGTCTCTCTCTCGCCCTGTCTCTCTCTCGCCCTGTCTCTCTCTCGCCCTGTCTCTCTCTCGCCCTGTCTCTCTCTCGCCCTGTCTCGCTCTGTCTCTCTCTCGCCCTGTCCCTGTCTCGCTCTGTCCCTCTCTCGCCCTGTCTCTCTCTCGCCCTGTCTCTCTCTCGCCCTGTCTCGCTCTGTCTCTCTCTCGCCCTGTCCCTCTCTCGCTCTGTCTCTCTCTCTTGGTTAGCTATGGTTTATTCAGGCCAATCAGAGCTTTGTTTATGTCAAATTTTCCAGTCAGCCACATGGTTCTCCCCTGGTCTCATTAGTTTGGATGCGATAGAGTGTGTGTGTGTTCAATGACTCAGAGGTCTTATAGTGGGCTGAACAAGAAGGAGAGGGAGACACATCCTGTTTCTAATACAGACATTTAAGATGGCTGACATTCTGACGAGCAACCCCCCCCCCCATACCTTATATTTTACTGTGTTGTTATTCTGGCGGCGGTTTCTCTCTCACATCCCTCTGTTCTTCCATACTGTTAGATTCCACACACACAGAGCTCCAGCCTCATGCTGAGTGGTGTCAGGACCTTCCATACTGTTAGGTTCGACACACACAGAGCTCCAGCCTCATGCTGAGTGGTGTCAGGACCTTCCATACTGTTAGGTTCCACACACACAGAGCTCCAGCCTCATGCTGAGTGGTGTCAGGACCTTCCATACTGTTAGATTCCACACACACAGAGCTCCAGCCTCATGCTGAGTGGTGTCAGGACCTTCCATACTGTTAGGTTCCACACACACAGAGCTCCAGCCTCATCCTGAGTGGTGTCAGGACCTTCCATACTGTTAGGTTCCACACACACAGAGCTCCAGCCTCATGCTGAGTGGTGTCAGGACCTTCCATACTGTTAGGTTCCACACACACAGAGCTCCAGCCTCATGCTGAGTGGTGTCAGGACCTTCCATACTGTTAGATTCCACACACACAGAGCTCCAGCCTCATGCTGAGTGGTGTCAGGACCTTCCATACTGTTAGGTTCCACACACACAGAGCTCCAGCCTCATGCTGAGTGGTGTCAGGACCTTCCATACTGTTAGGTTCCACACACACAGAGCTCCAGCCTCATGCTGAGTGGTGTCAGGACCTTCCATACTGTTAGATTCCACACACACAGAGCTCCAGCCTCATGCTGAGTGGTGTCAGGACCTTCCATACTGTTAGATTCCACACACACAGAGCTCCAGCCTCATCCTGAGTGGTGTCAGTACCTTCCATACTGTTAGGTTCCACACACACAGAGCTCCAGCCTCATGCTGAGTGGTGTCAGAACTGTCTGTTTCCAACGAGAGCCACGAGGCTGAGAGGAGACAGACTGGGGAGACTGACCTCTAACCCCTGACCTGTGACTCAGCAGCTCTGTCTGCCTGGTTGTCTCTAGGGGAGAGGGGCAGCAGCTGCCCTCACTCTGTCTACACTGCTCTTTTTAAGCAAGGCCCACACACACACACTGCATACCAACACACACACACATACACACACTGCATACCAGCAGACATATATGCTCAAATACCAATACTGATACAAATATATACACACACATACACCCACACTATAACACATAGTAACACACTTTACACAGTCTAAGATTAGGCACTCATTCTGAATGGTTAAGATTAGGCACTCATTCTGAATGGTTAAGATTAGGCACTCATTCTGAATGGTTAAGATTAGGCACTCATTCTGAATGGTTAAGATTAGGCACTCATTTTGAATGGTTCATATAAGGGTTAAGGTTTAGGATAGTGGTAAAATAAAAAACCAACGTCCACGACTGAGATTGAACACACAACCTTCTGACCCAGAGTCAGGGGATTACCCGTCCACAAAGCCCTAGCAAAACCCAAGCCTGCTGATGGTAATATCGCGCGCTGTTGCCCCTTGTGGCTGGTGTTGACGTCTCAACGTCCTCAGGACATGGATAGATGTCCAATTTTGAGTAAAATCTTGAACTACTGGCTATTCCCCTCTGTCATGTGATGGTGTTTAAAGGAATGGTGACATCACAAAGAGGCGTCGCGAACATCACTATAGACCCATCTGCTAGGTCATAACACCACCCTAAAGCACCAATCACAAAAGATTACGAATAACAAAGCACCAATCACAATAGATGGACACATATGAAGAGCCAGTCACAATAGACACACTCTCTCCTCAGCAGGCCTGCCCTTTAACAGGGGGGTGACCCTAATAAAGACCTTCCCCCACCGTAGGGCTCCCTGTACACCTCAACAATACACACGCTTTCCAAAAGTTACTGACCAACAAAACCCTCATCTAGACAAGTAGAACCCCCTTCTCTCTCTCTCTCACACACACACACTGCCCTTTAACAGGGGGGTGACCCTAATAAAGACCTTCCCCCACCGAAGGGCTCCCTGTACACCTCAACAATACACACGCTTTCCAAAAGTTACTGACCAACAAAACCCTCATCTAGACAAGTAGAACCCCCTTCTCTCTCTCTCTCTCTCTCTCTCTCACACACACACACACACACACACACACACACACACACACACACACACACACACACACACACACACACACACACACACACACACACACACACACACAATGCCCTTTCTGCTTTGAGAGCAGTTGTCACAAATGGTTTGTTATGGGAATAAGTGTATTGCCTGTCTTGCCTGGGGAGGGCGATGGAGCTTCTATAACCAGACACACTGTCTGCTGCTCCAGTTGGGAGCTTCTATAACCAGACACACTGTCTGCTGCTCCAGTTGGGAGCTTCTATAACCAGACACACTGTCTGCTGCTCCAGTTGGGAGCTTCTATAACCAGACACACTGTCTGCTGCTCCAGTTGGGAGCTTCTATAACCAGACACACTGTCTGCTGCTCCAGCTGGGAGCTTCTATAACCAGACACACTGTCTGCTGCTCCAGTTGGGAGCTTCTATAACCAGACACACTGTCTGCTGCTCCAGTTGGGAGCTTCTATAACCAGACACACTGTCTGATGCTCCAGTTGGGAGCTTCTATAAACAGACACACTGTCTGCTGCTCCAGTTGGGAGCTTCTATAACCAGACACACTGTCTGCTGCTCCAGCTGGGAGCTTCTATAACCAGACACACTGTCTGCTGCTCCAGCTGAGAGCTTCTATAACCAGACACACTGTCTGCTGCTCCAGTTGGGAGCTTCTATAACCAGACACACTGTCTGCTGCTCCAGTTGGGAGCTTCTATAACCAGACACACTGTCTGCTGCTCCAGTTGGGAGCTTCTATAACCAGACACACTGTCTGCTGCTCCAGTTGGGAGCTTCTACAACCAGACACAGTGTCTGCTGCTCCAGTTGGGAGCTTCTATAACCAGACACACTGTCTGCTGCTCCTCTCTACACAGACACATGACTATAGACCTCTCCCTCTACACAGACACATGACTATAGACCTCTCCCTCTACACAGACACATGACTATAGACCTCTCCCTCTACACAGACACATGACTATATACCTCTACACAGACACATGACTATAGACCTCTACAGACACATGACTATAGACCTCTCCCTCTACACAGACACATGACTATAGACCTCTACACAGACACATGACTATAGACCTCTACACAGACACATGACTATAGACCTCTACACAGACACATGACTATAGACCTCTACACAGACACATGACTATAGACCTCTACAGACACATGACTATAGACCTCTATACAGACACATGACTATAGACCTCTCCATCTACACAGACGCATGACTATAGACCTCTACACAGACACATAACTATAGACCTCTACACAGACACATGACTATAGACCTCTACACAGACACATGACTATAGACCTCTACACAGACACATGACTATAGACCGCTACACAGACACATGACTATAGACCTCTACACAAACACATGACTGTAGACCTCTACACAGACACATGACTATAGACCTCTCCATCTACACAGACACATGACTATAGACCTCTACACAGACACATGACTATAGACCTCTACACAGACACATGACTATAGACCTTTCCCTCTACACAGACACATGACTATAGACCTCTCCCTCTACACAGTCACATGACTATAGACCTCTACACAGACACATGACTATAGACCTCTACACAGACACATGACTATAGACCTCTACGCAGACACATGACTATAGACCTCTACACAGACACATGACTATAGACCTCTACAGACACATGACTATAGACCTCTACACAGACACATGACTATAGACCTCTACACAGACACATGACTATAGACCTCTACACAGACACATGACTATAGACCTCTACACAGACACATGACTATAGACCTCTACAGACACATGACTATAGACCTCTACACAGACACATGACTATAGACCTCTACACAGACACATGACTATAGACCTCTACACAGACACATGACTATAGACCTCTACACAGACACATGACTATAGACCTCTACACAGACACATGACTATAGACCTCTACACAGACACATGACTATAGACCTCTACAGACACATGACTATAGACCTCTACAGACACATGACTATAGACCTCGACAGACACATGACTATAGACCTCTACAGACACATGACTATAGACCTCGACAGACACATGACTATAGACCTCTACAGACACATTACTATAGACCTCTACAGACACATGACTATAGACCTCTACAGACACATGACTATAGACCTCTACACAGACACATGACTATAGACCTCTACACAGACACATGACTATAGACCTCTACACAGACACATGACTATAGATCTCTACACAGACACATGACTATAGACCTCTACACAGACACATGACTATAGACCTCTACACAGACACATGACTATAGACCTCTACACAGACACATGACTATAGACCTCTACACAGACACATGACTATAGACCTCTACACAGACACATGACTATAGACCTCTACACAGACACATGACTATAGACCTCTACAGACACATGACTATAGACCTCTACACAGACACATGACTATAGACCTCTACACAGACACATGACTATAGACCTCTACACAGACACATGACTATAGACCTCTACACAGACACATGACTATAGACCTCTACACAGACACATGACTATAGACCTCTACACAGACACATGACTATAGACCTCTACACAGACACATGACTATAGACCTCTACACAGACACATGACTATAGACCTCTACACAGACACATGACTATAGACCACTACACAGACACATGACTATAGACCTCTCCCTCTACACAGACACATGACTATAGACCTCTCCCTCTACACAGACACATGACTATAGACCTCTCCCTCTACACAGACACATGACTATAGACCTCTACACAGACACTTGACTATAGACCTCTCCCTCTACACAGACACATGACTATAGACCTCTCCCTCTACACAGACACATGACTATAGACCTCTACACAGACACATGACTATATACCTCTCCCTCTACACAGACACATGACTATAGACCTCTACACAGACACAGACACATGACTATAGACCTCTCCCTCTACACAGACACATGACTATAGACCTCTCCCTCTACACAGACACATGACTATAGACCTCTACACAGACACTTGACTATAGACCTCTCCCTCTACACAGACACATGACTATAGCCCTCTCCCTCTACACAGACACATGACTATAGACCTCTTCTCAGACACATGACTATAGACCTCTACACAGACACAAACATGAAAAACTCTCACTGGCACAATAAGTGACTTTCCCCATCTGTCAGTAATTATGAAGACTCCCATATTGTGTAATGTGTCGCAGATGATCTTTAAACCACTCTGTGTCCCCATCTCCCCTCTCACTCACACACACACACACACTCACTCACTCAGGAACACACTCTCTCTCACACACACACATACACACAGAGTTATAAACTAAATTGAACACAGGCAGCATGTTTTTGAGGCATTGTGCTGGGTTCTTGTCTAGACATCTCATTTCCTGGTGGGAAGAGAACTCTACTGTCCCAGAGCCAAACTCCCCTCTCAGCTCTGACTGGAGAACCAGTTACGATAGCACCAGGAGCTAGTTACGATAGCACCAGGAGCTAGTTACGATAGCACCAGGAGCTAGTTACGATAGCACCAGGAGCTAGTTACGATAGCACCAGGAGCTAGTTACGATAGCACTAGGAGCTAGTTACGATAGCACCAGGAGCTAGTTACGATAGCACCAGGAGCTAGTTACGATAGCACCAGGAGCTAGTTACGATAGCACCAGGAGCTAGTTACGATAGCACCAGGAGCTAGTTACGATAGCACCAGGAGCTAGTTACGATAGCACCAGGAGCTGGTTATGATAGCACCAGGAGCTGGTTACGAAACCAGGAGCTGGTTACGATAGCACCAGGAGCTGGTTACGATAGCACCAGGAGCTGGTTACGATAGCACCAGGAGCTGGTTACGATAGCACCAGGAGCTGGTTACGATAGCAACAGGAGCTGGTTACGATAGCAGTTGAGGTTACTATCAGCACAGATGGGCTTTGTCCTGATCAGTCAGGAATTGATCTGCTCTTCTAACCAACATCATCCTCTATTTCGTTCATAACAACCAGTGTCCTCTCCCTGATTCGCCGACCCCCAAACCAGTGTCCTCTCCCTGATTCGCCGACCCCCAAACCAGTGTCCTCTCCCTGATTCGCCGACCCCCAAACCAGTGTCCTCTCCCTGATTCGCCGACCCCCAAACCAGTGTCCTCTCCCTGATTCGCCGACCCCCAACCAGTGTCCTCTCCCTGATTCGCCGACCCCCAAACCAGTGTCCTCTCCCTGATTCGCCGACCCCCAAACCAGTGTCCTCTCCCTGATTCGCCGACCCCCATCCAGTGTCCTCTCCCTGATTCTCTGATTAGTGGTTTAGTCTTTATTCTGACCTCTCTCTCCCTAGCTCACTGTGGTTCTAATCATCAACCCCTTTCTTTCCTCTTTCTGTTCTCTCTCTTCTGAGGGAGAGGAGTGGCGCAGAATTGACATCCTTTGAAATTTCTTCTCATGTTGGGTCTCTGGGACTGGCTCTGATCTGTACTTCTCCACTCTATCAGAGTCATTTGCATAATGTCTAATTAGTGTGTGTGTGACTGTGAAATCTCTCTGTTCTGAACACCCTGGGGTGGCTGCCTGTTTTCGTCAGCATTGATGAAGTTCTGTGAAGCCGAGAACTGATCAAGTGAAATGGACTGAATTACATAACCGCTAATGTATCTCTCCATCTTCCTCTGACTGATCCCTCTCTCCTCCTCTTCCCAGACTCACAGCTAGTGCTGGAGACCTGCTCGGTTGTGTGTGTGTGTGTGTGTGTGTGTGTGTGTGTGTGTGTGTGCATCCGTGTCCAAAGTCTTACTATCAGGTCAACTCCAGAATACACTACTGCATCTCACTGACTGCTCTAAACTCTCTCACACACCTACATCCAACTGTGTGTGTTCTCGGTCACATTTTGTGTGTGTGTGATACAAACACACAGTTCTTTTGCAGCAGGTCTTGAGGAATAATTGTACTCATTTCTCAGACACACACACAATCCCCGTCTGATCTATATAATTCAACATGGCCACTGCGGCACAGCTGTCCACCCATGCAGGAGAAGACCTCAGAAAAAGAATTGTAGACCTCCACAAGTCTGGTTCATCCTTGGGAGCAATTTCCAAATGCCTGTAGGTACCACGTTCATCTGTACAAACAATAGTACGCAAGTATAAACAACATGGGCCACGCAGCCGTCATACCGCTCAGGATGAGACGTGTTCTGTCTCCTAGAGATGAACGTACTTTGGTGCGAAAAGTGCAAATCAATCCCAGATCAACAGCAAAGGACCTTGTGAAGATGCTGGAGGAAACGGATACAAAAGTATCTATATCCACAGTAAAAACGAGTCCTATATCGACATAACCTGAAAGGCCGCTCAGCAAGGAAGAAGCCACTGCTCCAAACCGCCATAAAAAAGCCAGACTAAGGTTTGCAACTGCACATGGGAACAAAGATCGTAACTATTGGAGAAATGTCCTCTGGTCTGATGAAACAAAAATAGAAGTGTTTGGTCATAATGACCATCGTTATGTTTGGAGGAAAAAGGGGGATGCTTGCAAGCCGAAGAACACCATCCCAACTGTGAAGCACGGGGGTGGCAGAATCATGTTGTGGGGGTACTTTGCTGCAGGAGGGACTGGTGCTCTTCACAAAATAGATGACATCATGATGTGGGGGTGCTTTGCTGCATTAGGGACTAGTGCACTTCACAAAATAGATGGCATCATGATGTGGGGGTGCTTTGCTGCATTAGGGACTGGTGCACTTCACAAAATAGATGGCATCATGATGTGGGGGTGCTTTGCTGCATTAGGGACTGGTGCACTTCACAAAATAGATGGCATCATGATGTGGGGGTGATTTGCTGCATTAGGGACTGGTGCACTTCACAAAATAGATGGCATCATGATGTGGGGGTGCTTTGCTGCATTAGGGACTGGTGCACTTCACAAAATAGATGGCATCATGATGTGGGGGTGCTTTGCTGCATTAGGGACTGGTGCACTTCACAAAATAGATGGCATCATGATGAACGAAAATACGGTGGAAATCTTGAAGCAACATCTCAAGACATCAGTCAGGAAGTTAAAGCTTGGTCGCAAATGGGTCTTCCAAATGACCCCAAGCATACTTCCAAAGTTGTTGCAAAATGGCTTAAGGACAACCAAGTCAAGGTATTGGAGTGGTCATCACAAAGCCCTGACCTCATTCCTATAGAACATTTGTGGGCAGAACTGAAAAGTGTGTGCGACCAAGGAGGCCTACAAACCTGACTTAGTTAAACCAGCTCTGTCAGGAGAAATGGGCCAAAATTCACCCAACTTATTGTGGGAAGCTTGTGGAAGACCACTCGAAACATTTGACCCAAGTTAAACAATTTAAAGGCAATGCTACCAAATACTAATTGAGTATGTATGTAAACTTCTGACCCACTGGGAATGTGATGAAATAAATAAAAGCTGAAATAAATCATTCTCTCTACTATTATAGATTAAATGTCAGGAATTGTGAAAAACTGAGTTTAAATATAGTTGGCTAAGGTGTGTGTAAACTTTACCGGTGTAAACTTTACCAGTGAATACAGGCTTGTTCGTGTGTGGGTCCTGTTGACCAGTATCAACAGACGGTATATTCCTTCAGACAGCCCGCCTGGGGGGAGTCAGTCTCTCTCTGCCATCTGCATCCCAAATGGCACCTTATTCCCTACATAGTGCACTACTTTTAATAAGATCCCTATGGAGTCTTGTAAAAAGTAGTGCACTACATAAGGAATAGAGTGCCGCAGTCTGGTTGTTTGCAGTGAGACGTTTGGTTTGCTAGTCTTTAACCTGTACTGAACTGACCCCCGTCTCCACTGTCCCTCTGAGCTTGTCTGGTAACACAATATGACCAATCCCTGAAATGACCTGTCTGACCTCTCTCTCGTTCTCTCACTTTCTCTCTCTCACAGCCAACCGGAGAGCTGGTCATGCAGTGACGAACATCTTGGCCAAAGAGTTGATGCAGGAGGACACCGCACCCCGCTTCAGCAAACCACCCAATAAGAACACCAAGATGGCGCAGATGGAGGAGCCTAGCATAGAGGGGGCAGGGTCACTAGAGGACCTCTTAGAGGACAGTCTGTCACGGTCCAATTAAAGGAGATGGGTGGAAGTTTGCCCTTAGCCACAGATCTAGGATAAGCTTGTCTTACTCATATCCTAACCTTAACCATAGAGAAAAATAGAAACTGTTCTTCAATCAGTGTCTAAGGGCAACTTCATCCTCCTGCCAGTTGAAGGAGGAGTCTGTGCCCATTGTCCTTCATGGGACCACCGGATTGGACATGCTGGGACTGAAGGAGCCAATGGGTGAGGGCGGGGCTCTCACCATGACACAGTCCCAGGGTTTTCCACTCTGAGGGACGACTCTTGCTTTGCCATATAAACATATCCCTGTTCAAGCATCAGCTTCTGCACACATCCACTGCACTCTCTCTCTCTCACACACACATCCACTGCACTCTCTCTCTCTCTCACACACATCTACTGCACTCTCTCTATTTCTCACACACACATCCACTGCACTCTCTCTATTTCTCACACACACATCCACTGCACTCTCTCTATTTCTCACACACACATCCACTGCACTCTCTCTATTTCTCACACACACATCCACTGCACTCTCTCTCTCTCACACACACATCCACTGCACTCTCTCTATTTCTCACACACACATCCACTGCACTCTCTCTATTTCTCACACACACATCCACTGCACTCTCTCTATTTCTCACACACACATCCACTGCACTCTCTCTCTCTCACACACACATCCACTGCACTCTCTCTATTTCTCACACACACATCCACTGCACTCTCTCTATTTCTCACACACACATCCACTGCACTCTCTCTATTTCTCACACACACATCCACTGCACTCTCTCTCTCTCACACACACATCCACTGCACTCTCTCTATTTCTCTCACACACATCCACTGCACTCTCTCTATTTCTCACACACACATCCACACTATCGGTCTACTTTCCTCTGTCTGAAGTGCATCGTGAGAATCCAAAGACTCTTTGTCAGGAGGAGGGGTCCTACATTTTCCCAGAGGGATGGTGGGGGTGTCCTGTTGTATGGAAGCCCTGGGTGGTTTTTGGAACACTTCTTTTCCCACGTGGTTTGATTTAAAACCTATTAAATGTTGCTCTTTAATTGTCAAATATACTGTATGCTAATGTTGTGCTGTATACTGTATGTTTATAAAAGAAACAGGTGCCAACCAATACAATTCCAAGCTTCACATTTCAGCTGTCGTGTTGTCCAATAGGGTTAGGGTGGACCAATCAAAAACCTTCTATCTTAGTGTGTGTGTCTGTCTCTCTGTCTGTGTGTCTGTCTGTCTGTTTGTCTCTGTCTGTGTCTCTCTCGCTCGCTCTGTGTGTGTGTGTGTGTGTGTGTGTTTATATGATATCACATGTTGAGTGTGTTCCACAATCCTCATCTCCATTGTTCTATCTCCCTGGTTGACAGGGAGGAGTCACTGATTTACTGGCTATATTTAGAGCACTCATGGGCTTTCTCGTGGCTTTTCTCGTGGCTTTTCTCGTGGCTTTTCTCGTGGCTTTTCTCGTGGCTTTTCTCGTGGCTTTTCTCGTGGCTTTTCTCGTGGCTTTTCTCGTGGCTTTTCTCGTGGGCTTTCTCATGGGCTTACTGGTGGGCTTTCTCGTGGGCTTTCTCATGGGCTTACTGGTGGGCTTTCTCGTGGCCTTTCTCATGGGCTTTCTGGTGGGCTTTCTCGTGGCCTTTCTCATGGGCTTTCTTATGGGCTTTCTCATGTAAGTCGCTTTGGATAAAAGCATCTGCTAAATGGCATATTATACATTATTATTAAAAGAGAAGTGTGTGTGTCTAGCGCTGTGTGTGTGGGTGTAATGGGGGTTGTTTGTGCATTTATGTAGTGTGTGTGTGTGTGTGTCAGTTTGTGCATGGGTATGTTCTGTCTATAAATACTGTCCGCTACTGCCTCTGTCTGCTGTCAGCATAACTGCTAGATTTCATAAACAGAGCTTGGTCTTTCTGCTGAGGTTACTGGAGGACCTGCCCAAAAACTGCTGAGATATGTTTGTGTGTGTCCAAGTGTGTGTGTGTCCCAGTGTGTGTGTTTTGCCCTTTTAGACAGCAGCACCTGTTGCTTAATGTCTGGACTTGCTTTTCTCTATTCCGTAGCCATCAGCAAATGTTGCTGCCGCAACGCTAGCATTGTGAGGAGTAGTTCTGTCAGCTGCCTCATGCAATACCAATCCCTATGCAACATCTGCATTTGAACATCTGCATGTTCAAACCGCTGTGGTTTCCGTTAGTACTGATCAGTTTGTACTGTAGAGCCAAGCACACGTTGTTTAAGGGCTGTTACCAACACAACATGTTGTTGTTGTCGAGCTGAGAGATGAGTTCATGGTAATTGTGGATTCCTACAAAAAGCTTATCCTCCAGTCAGTCAAATGCTAAGAGAATGTCTGACTGGAGACATTTAGCCCTCAGATAGTGATTGTTCGCCAGAAACACAACTACAACATTGTGTCAACCGCAAGACAGCGTTCCTTGTGCAAATGAGTTATTTCATGTGATCCTGTCACTATTGAATTTCTCTTTCAAACGTTGCTGAGAGGTTTAAAAACATAAATGGATAATAATCTGATTTTCTTTGTCTATTTTCTTTTCTTCATTTGATTAGTTTGTTTTCAATGTGAATTTTTACTCTTTATTTGTTTTAATGCTAGTGAGGTTTCATTTTGTTTTGAGAGATATCACTGTGGTAATGTGTATATGGTATTATGTATGAAGTCCTTCTGTTAAAATATCGTCAATAAGAATGTCTGAGGATTATTTTGTACGACAGGCTTTGTGTGTGTGTGTGAGTTTAAATCAAAAACAGAGCTCTGTTCCTGGTTCTCAGCCAGAAGAAATTCCATCCGAGGTACATTTCTCTGCACCCCAGGGGTTAGAGAGACTGTGTGTACTGGATCTGACACACACACACACACACACACACACACACAGACACACAAAGTCCATTTGGAAGAGCTATTACATCACCACAGAGTCAGACTTTACAGCCCTATACTGTATCATCACATAGTATTTCCTGTTGTGACCATGTTACGGCTGTACTAACACACACACACACACACACACACACACACACACTGCCATGGTGAGGCTGTGTTTCTGCTGTCGGTCCAGGTCCCAGACGTTTGCTGGTGAATTTTCCACAGACTTCTGCCAATGTACGTTCCACAGTTCCCAATGATCCCTCACTGGGACATCCACGGGACGAGCACCAGACTGTGTGTGTGTGAGAGAGAGAGAGACATGGACACGTTTGCCTGTTTTTTTCTCAATTCTTATTTTTTCCTAAACTCCTCTCCCTGATGGTGGTGGAGGGTTAGAGGTCAGTCTGACTACTCTCTAAACTCCTCTCCCTGATGGTGGTGGAGGGTTAGAGGTCAGTCTGACTACTCTCTAAACTCCTCTCCCTGATGGTGGTGGAGGGTTAGAGGTCAGTCTGACTACTCTCTAAACTCCTCTCCCTGATGGTGGTGGAGGGTTAGAGGTCAGTCTGACTACTCTCTAAACTCCTCTCCCTGATGGTGGTGGAGGGTTAGAGGTCAGTCTGACTACTCTCTAAACTCCTCTCCCTGATGGTGGTGGAGGGTTAGAGGTCAGTCTGACTACTCTCTAAACTCCTCTCCCTGATGGTGGTGGAGGGTTAGAGGTCAGTCTGACTACACACTGGGAACCAGCCAGGGGACCTGTGGAAGCCACTTTAAAGGTCAATGATTGTGTAGAAAATATGGTCATTATTTTATTCAACTTCCACTGTCCTCCAAGAATGGCTGACTATGATATAGTGACAGGCTACTTTCCCGTTCCAACGAAGACCTTAGAAAGGGAGGATGTTCTCTGTGACACACCACACATTTCTTCTTCAGTAAGGAGAATATCTACTGCCCTCCCCCCCCCCCCCCATTAACACTGGTGTTGATTTAACCAATACCCCTCTCCCTTTCCCCCCCTCATTAACACTGGTGTTGATTTAACCAAGACCCCTCTCCCTTTCCCCTCATTAACACTGGTGTTGATTTAACCAAGACCCCTCTCCCTTTCCCCCCCTCATTTACACTGGTGTTGATTTAACCAAGACCCCTCTCCCTTTCCCCCCCTCATTTACACTGGTGTTGATTTAACCAAGACCCCTCTCCCTTTCCCCCCCACATTTACACTGGTGTTGATTTAACCAAGACCCCTCTCCCTTTCCCCCCCTCATTTACACTGGTGTTGATTTAACCAAGACCCCTCTCCCTTTCCCCCCCTCATTTACACTGGTGTTGATTTAACCAAGACCCCTCTCCCTTTCCCCCCCACATTTACACTGGTGTTGATTTAACCAAGACCCCTCTCCCTTTCCCCCCCTCATTAACACTGGTGTTGATTTAACCAAGACCCCTCTCCCTTCCCCCCCTCATTAACACTGGTGTTGATTTAACCAAGACCCCTCTCCCTTTCCCCCCCTCATTTACACTGGTGTTGATTTAACCAAGACCCCTCTCCCTTTCCCCTCATTAACACTGGTGTTGATTTAACCAATACCCCTCTCCCTTCCCCCCCTCATTAACACTGGTGTTGATTTAACCAAGACCCCTCCCCCCCCCCCCCCCCCCCCCATTAACACTGGTGTTGATTTAACCGAGACCCCTCTCCCTTCCCCCCCTCATTAACACTGGTGTTGATTTAACCAATACCCCTCTCCCCCCCCCCCCCCCATTAACACTGGTGTTGATTTAACCAAGACCCCTCTCTCCCCCCCCCCCATTAACACTGGTGTTGATTTAACCAATACCCCTCTCCCTTCCCCCCCTCATTAACACTGGTGTTGATTTAACCAAGACCCCTCTCCCCCCCCCCCCCCCCCCCCCCCCATTAACACTGGTGTTGATTTAACCAATACCCCTCTCCCTTTCCCCCCCTCATTTACACTGGTGTTGATTTAACCAAGACCCCTCTCCCTTTCCCCCCCTCATTTACACTGGTGTTGATTTAACCAAGACCCCTCTCCCCCCCCCCCCCCCCATTAACACTGGTGTTGATTTAACCAATACCCCTCTCCCTTTCCCCCCCTCATTTACACTGGTGTTGATTTAACCAAGACCCCTCTCCCTTTCCCCCCCTCATTTACACTGGTGTTGATTTAACCAAGACCCCTCTCCCCCCCCCCCCCCATTAACACTGGTGTTGATTTAACCAAGACCCCTCTCCCCCCCCCCCCCCCCCCCCCATTAACACTGGTGTTGATTTAACCAAGACCCCTCTCCCTTTCCCCCCCTCATTTACACTGGTGTTGATTTAACCAAGACCCCTCTCCCCCCCCCCCCCCCATTAACACTGGTGTTGATTTAACCAATACCCCTCTCCCTTTCCCCCCCTCATTAACACTGGTGTTGATTTAACCAATACCCCTCTCCCTTTCCCCTCATTAACACTGGTGTTGATTTAACCAATACCCCTCTCCCTTTCCCCCCCCCCCTCATATACACTGGTGTTGATTTAACCAATACCCCTCTCCCTTTCCCCCCCTCATTAACACTGGTGTTGATTTAACCAATACCCCTCTCCCTTTCCCCTCATTAACACTGGTGTTGATTTAACCAAGACCCCTTTCCCCTCATTAACACTGGTGTTGATTTAACCAATACCCCTCTCCCTTTCCCCTCATTAACACTGGTGTTGATTTAACCAATACCCCTCTCCCTTTCCCCTCATTAACACTGGTGTTGATTTAACCAAGACCCCTTTCCCCTCATTTACACTGGTGTTGATTTAACCAAGACCCCTCTCCCTTTCCCCTCATTAACACTGGTGTTGATTTAACCAATACCCCTCTCCCTTTCCCCCCCTCATTAACACTGGTGTTGATTTAACCAAGACCCCTCTCCCTTTCCCCTCATTAACACTGGTGTTGATTTAACCAAGACCCCTCTCCCTTTCCCCCCCTCATTAACACTGGTGTTGATTTAACCAAGACCCCTCTCCCTTTCCCCTCATTAACACTGGTGTTGATTTAACCAAGACCCCTCTCCCTTTCCCCTCATTAACACTGGTGTTGATTTAACCAAGACCCCTCTCCCTTTCCCCTCATTAACACTGGTGTTGATTTAACCAAGACCCCTTTCCCCTCATTAACACTGGTGTTGATTTAACCAAGACCCCTCTCCCTTTCCCCTCATTAACACTGGTGTTGATTTAACCAAGACCCCTTTCCCCTCATTAACACTGGTGTTGATTTAACCAAGACCCCTCTCCCTTTCCCCTCATTAACACTGGTGTTGATTTAACCAAGACCCCTTTCCCCTCATTAACACTGGTGTTGATTTAACCAAGACCTCTCTCCCTTTCATCCTTGCAGTTCTGTTGTGACCAAAGACATGTGCCCGCCATATTAAACTAGACTAGTGCTTTTGGATGAACAGTAAGGGGGGAGAGGGTCTGTGTGCGTGTCTCCGCCGGTCTAACTCATCTTCCTGTATATATCTCTGTGCACATGGCTTTGGCATGTCATTCTTCCTCTCTTGTTTGAAGACAGACATAACTGGCCAGTTATTCTCTCAGCATCTGATCTGAATCGCAGTGAGCGTAACTGTCCTCTCTCTGGTCTGTCCTTATACCTTTGGCTAAGTGTGTGTCTGATTTACTTGCATGTGCGTGTTGTGTTCTGGGAAAGATGTGAAATGTGGCTGAGTTAAATGAATGTGTTGGTGGTGTGTGTGTTGTGCTGGGAGTAGTCTGAAGTTGTTCAATGTGTTTCTGTTAGTGAGTTTGGGGGAATGGCATGTGGGTCTGGATGGAATGCCACGACTACAGACTAGATTATCTTTAATCTACAGTGCTTTCGGAAAGTATTCAGACCCGTTGACGGTTTCCACATTTTGTTACGTTACAGCCTTATTCTAAAATGGATTAAATAAATCGCAAATCCTCATCAATCTACACACAATACCCCATAATGACAAATCGAAAACAAGGTTTTAGAAATGTTTGCAAATCTATTAAAAATTCAAAAACAGATACCTTATTTACATAAGTATTCAGACCCTTTGCTATGAGACTCAATTGAGCTCAGGTGCATCCTGTTTATATTGATCATCCATGAGATGTTTCTGCAACTTAATTGGAGTCGACCTTTGGTAAGTCAAATGATTGGGCATGATTTGGAAAGGCACACACCTGTCTATATACAGTTGACAGTGCATGTCAGATCTAAAACCAAGCCATGAGGTTGAAGGAATTGTCCATAGAGCTCCAAGACAGGATTGTGTTGAGACACAGATGTGGGGAAGGGTACCAAAACATTTCTGCAGCATTGATGGTCCCCAAGAACACAGTGGAACCAACAAGACTCTTCCTAGAGATGGCCGCCCAGCCAAACTGAGCAATCGAGGGAGAAGGGCCTTGGTCAGGGAGCTGACCAAGAACCCGATGATCACTTTGACAGAGCTCCAGAGTTCCTCTGTGGAGATTGGAAAACCTTCTAGAAGGACAACCACCTCTGCAGCATTCCACAAATCAGGCCTTTATGGTAGGGTGGCCAGACAGAAGCCACTCTTCAGTAAAAGGTACATGACAGCCCACTTGGAGTTTGCCAAAAGGCATCTAAAGGACTCACACCATGAGAAGCAATGTTCTCTGGTCTGATGAAACCAAGATTGAACTCTTTGGCCTGAATGCCAAGCGTCACGTCTCTCTCTCTGTTTCTCTCTCTCTCTGTCTCTCTGTTTCTCTCTCTCTCTGTCTCTCTCTGTTTCTCTCTCTCTGTCTCTCTCTGTTTCTCTCTTGCTCTCTGTCTGCTTCTCTGTCTCTGTCTCTCTCTGTTTCTCTCTGTCTCTCTCTGTTTCTCTCTCTCTGTCTCTCTCTGTTTCTCTCTTGCTCTCTGTCTGCTTCTCTGTCTCTGTCTCTCTATGTTTCTCTCTCTGTCTCTCTCTGTTTCTCTCTTGCTCTCTGTCTGCTTCTCTGTCTCTGTCTCTCTATGTTTCTCTCTCTGTCTCTCTCTGTTTCTCTCTCTGTCTCTGTTTCTCTCTCTCTGGAATTCTGAGTAAAGCTGAAGTTTGTTTGGAAAAGCTTATTCTAACTTTTTCCTCTCCCTGAGAGAAGAGAGTTTTGGCATTGACTTATTCCAAATACCCTCTCCAGGATACCATTCCAGAGAGAGAAAGGGTAGTACTGACTGATGAAAAATAATGTTTTGGCTGGCCTCTCTGGAATGGATTTGTGTGTGTGTGCAGAGAGACCCATTCTGGGTCTTATCTCCCTGTCTCAGTCATCATGTCTGTATGTGATTTCTCTGATTTAAATTATCCAGCTTCTTGTACAACAGGTTCCACGTGACACAATTAATACACAATTAACACGGGCCACCAAATGTCGCTCAGTTGGTTGATGGCAGAGCAAATCGGTTGACATCTCCATTGTAGTCTTGTAGGCTCCCTCTGGCCCCTCCATGTAACCCATCTTACATAAGCAGCAACACCTGAGCATTCAAGAAAGTAGGTTATGTCTGAAATGGCACCCCATTCCCTATATAGTGCATGAATAGGGGGCCATTTGTGACTCGCATAGATCTACTACATCCTCTTATGTCACCAGCATGTGTCACATGTCAGGAACATCCACAGTAGAACGAGGAAGGGTGTTGTGTACGTCTTGGGGACATGTATGTAACACATTAAAACGGGGCGGTCCATCTCATTTTGCCCCAGGGGCCGCATTTGGTTTTCAACAACGTCCAAAGTTCCGCACTGAAAATTGGTTATATTTCCTTGCCATCAATTTTTTTATTGTCCTCTCCGTCGTTTTGGTCATTTTCGATTCTCACGGACTGTCTAAAGATGTTTAGTGAGCTGGAGAGTCAATAAACTGTGTGAATATCCGTCATTTCAACAGTTTCCATTTGGTTTTGGTCAAGTTCTTTTACTCAACCACCCACGGGCCACATGTTTGACACCCCTGCGTTAACGTGCTGTTGCGTATCTGTTTAGAAAGAAGCGGTCTCAGGGGGATTGAGAGCACACTGCGCTGCAAAGAAAAGCAACCCAATTAAGCTCTTCTTTCCGCCCCCGATTCTCTGAGCGCACAGGAACAAAGTCAACTTGGCCTATATATTCACTGTGAACGTGATCCACTCCCGTCCATGCACTCTGAAAAAGACTTGAATGTTTATGCTGTGCAGTATGCTAGATCTGAGGGCGTCGAATGTAGACCAGCTTAAGCATGACATCCTTTCATAAACCTGACTTGATCCTCCATAGACTTATGCAAATCAACAGAAGGATGAACTCTGTGATGAAAGGGCGTGTGGCCCCTGAAGGTTTTTTTTAAAGGAAATATTCTAGAAGAAAAGACAATTGTCTATTTTTAGATTCAAGTAGTGACTGAATGAACTGGAGCTCTACCATCATCATCCCTATATATTAGAGATTGGAGAAACATTCTGAAATTCTCCTGACACTTCATTCTTAGCTCTCGTCATGCAACGATCATACACCTCTCCCAGAGGATAATATTTATGGACTAAGAATAAATGTGTGAATGATGCTAAAGCTGCTATGCCATTTTTATAAGTGTGTGAAGATCAATTGCAAGTCTTTCCACTGCTTTTGTCACATGCAAATATATCTCTGTCGCTGCTTTAGACTAGAATAACCCCACTATATCCCCACACTACCACCCCACTATATCCCCACACCACCCCTCCGCTATATCCCCACACTACCACCCCACTATAACCACCACCCCACTATAACCCCACACCACCCCTCCACTATATCCCCACACTACCACCCCACTATAACCCCACACCACCACCCCACTATATCCCCACACCACCACCCCACTATATCCCCACACCACCACCCCACTATATCCCCACACCACCCCTCCACTATATCCCCACACCAACACCCCACTATATCCCCACACCACCACCCCACTATATCCCCACACCACCCCTCCACTATATCCCCACACTACCACCCCACTATAACCCCACACTACCACCCTACCATAACCACACCACCACAACCCCACACCACGATCACCCCACACCACCATATCACCACACCAAGATAACCCCACACCACAATAACACCCCACCAAGATCACCCCACACCACCAAATCACCCCACCAAGATCACCATAACCCCACACCACCATAGCATCACACCACCACCCCACACCACCATTTCCCCACACCACCATAACCCCACACCATCATAACTCCACACCACCATAACCCCACATATCATAAAACCACCCCACCACAACCCCACACCACGATATCACCCCACCAAGATCACCCCACACCACCAAATCACCCCACCAAGATCACCCCACACCACGATAACACCACACCACCATAACCCCACGATAACCCCACACCATCATAACTCCACACCACCATAACCCCACACATCATAAAACCACCCCACCATAACCCCACACCACGATATCACCCCACCACAACCCCACAACACAATATCACCCCACACCACGATATCACCCCACCAAGATCACCCCACACCACCAAATCACCCCACCAAGATCACCCCACCCCACCATAACCACACCACCATAACACCCCACCACAACCCCACACCACGATATCACCCCACCAAGATAAACCCACACCACAATAACACCCACCAAGATAACCCCACACCACAATAACACCCCACCAAGATCACACCACCAAATCACCCCACCAAGATCACCATAACCCCACAATAACCCCACACCACCATAACATCACACCACCATTTCCCCACACCACCATAACCCCACACCACCATAACCCCACACCATCATAACCCCACACCACGATAAAACCACCCCACCACAACCCCACACCACAATATCATCCCACACCACAATATCACCCCACCAAGATCACCCCACACCACCAAATCACACCTCCAAGATCACCCCACACCACCAAATCACCAACCACGATAACCCCACACCACTATAACCCCACACCACCATAACATCACACCACCATAACATCACACCACCATAACCCCATCCCACCACCTCACCATAACCCCACACCACCATAACCCCACACCACACCACCATAACCCCACACCACACCACCATAACCCCACACCACCATAACATCCCACCACAATAACACCCCACCACAACCCCACACCACAAGATCACCCCACACCACCATAAAACCCCACACCACCATAAAACCCCACACCACCATAAAACCCCACACCACCATAACACCCCACACCACCATAAAACCCCACACCACCATAAAACCCCACACCACCATAAAACCCCACACCACCATAAAACCCCACACCACCATAAAACCCCACACCACCATAACACCCCACACCACCATAACACCCCACCAAGATCACACCACCAAATCACCACACCAAGATCACCCCACACCACCAAATCACCACACCACCATAACCCAATACCACCACCCCACCATAACACCATAACCCCACACCACCATAACCCCACATCACGATAACTCCACACCATGATAAACCCACATCACAATAACCCCACACCACAATAAAACCACCATAAAACCATAACCACACCACCATAACACCCCACCACAACCCCACACAACAATATCACCCCACACCACGATATCACCCCACCAAGATCACCCCAAACCCCCATATCACCCCACCAAGTAACTCCACACCACAATAACACCCCACCAAGATCACCCCACACCACCAAATCACCCCACCAAGATCACCATAACCCCACAATAACCCCACACCACCATAACATCACACCACCATTTCCCCATACCACGATAAAACCACCACATCATAACCCCACCACCATAACACCCCACCACAACCCCACACCACACCACCACCACACCACACCACCACAACCCCACACCACACCACCACAACCCCACACCACACCACCACAACCCCACACCGCAATAACACACCACCACAACCCCACACCGCAATAACACACCACCACAACCCCACACCGCAATAACACACCACCACAACCCCACACCGCAATAACACACCACCACAACCCCACACCGCAATAACACCCCACCACAACCCCACACCGCAATAACACCCCACCACAACCCCACACCGCAATAACACACCACCACAACCCCACACCGCAATAACACCCCACCACAACCCCACACCACAATAACACCACACCACCACCCCACCATAACACCACACTACCATAACACCACACCAGCACCCCACGATAACCCCACACCACCATAACACCACACCAGCACCCCACCATAACCCCACACCACCATAACCCCACACCACCACCCCACCATAACACCACACCACCATAACACCACACCAGCACCCCACGATAACCCCACACCACCATAACACCACACCAGCACCCCACCATAACCCCACACCACCATAACCCCACACCACCACAACACCCCACCAAGATCACCCCACACCACCACAACACCCCACCAAGATCACCCCACACCACCACAACACCCCACCAAGATCACAACACCCCACCAAGATCACCCCACACCACCACAACACCCCACCAAGATCACCCCACACCACCACAACACCCCACCAAGATCACCCCACACCACCGTAACACCACACCACCATAACACCACACCACCACCCCACGATTAAACCACCCCACGATAACCCCACACCACAATAACACCCCACTACCACCCCACGATAACCCCACACCACGATAACACCATAACACCACACCATGATTAAACCACCCCACGATAACCCCACACCACAATTAAACCACACCATGATTAAACCACCCCACGATAACCCCACACCACGATTAAACCACCCCACACCACCACTAAACCACCCCACCATAACCCCACACCACGATTAAACCACCCCACCATAACACCACACCACGATTCATCCACCATAACATCACCCCACCACGATTACCCCACACCATGATAAACGCACACCACCATAACCCCACACCACCACCTGACCGTCCTCCAAATCAATCTGTTTCACTTCTCAAATGTTGAAACACATTTATATTTGAGCCTTCATCCTAATCCTAATGTCACAGCTCATCCCACGGGATCAGTTCTGTACAGAAAGATGTCCGTGTTTATTTCTGCTGGCAGCAGGGGGAAGGTCTCTCTTTCTCTAGTCTCTGCACCAGGCTGAGCTGAGGGAAGATGCCACCAGAATATCAATAAGACCCAAGAGTCACACTCAACGCCGTAACTCACTCACACACAATGGACCAAATTCTACACACTCATTTTACCATGTGTTAAGGCTGTGGGGATTAATAGTAGGGACTGTAGTATAAGCATGCTATGTTTCAGTGATAGTTGGTTTTCTAGTGGTAGTACTGTTGATGATGCTACTGATGTTGTATTTGATAAAGCCTGTGGTATGTATCAATGTGTTAAGCCCCAGTTGTCTCTGGAGTCAGGAACCACTGACCAATTTCTCCCTTGATCTCCAAAGTGTGTGTGTGTGTGTGTGTGTGTGTGTGTCTGTCTCTGTGTGTGAGATAGACCCTCCCTCCTGCCCTCTATGTATCTATATTGATGAAGATGAAGGAGTTGCCAGTCGATTCACCTACAACAGCTGAGCCTGCAGCTCTGTGTGTGTGTGTGGTGTGTCTGTCTGTCTGTCTACGGGGTCTTGTGTGTGAGAGTATGTGGGGCATAACAATTATTGTGGGGTTGGTTGGTGGTAGACGGGGATATTGGGTTAAACTGTAGTCAGACTAACTCAGAGACATTTATATCAGTTCAAGTCAGATGGAAGTCCCAGACAAAATGGCACCTGATTCACTACAGTGTTCCCTGTAAATGTCAGTCGGGAGGTAGGCCTCCTTACATAAGCTACCCGTTCACACATTGAAGAGTGTTGAAGACAGGTTATCCCTAGTCCGTGTGAATTCTTCCCTTGTTCTTTGTGTATAGAGACTGTCCTCTGCTTCTTAGACTGGGCCCACACACACATACACACACACACTCTTAGGCCCTCTGTGGCAGTCTGGCTGGTTAGTCTCTGTTCATGCTCCATATTAACATTCTGGCAGTAGAGCCTCTTAAAGGGCTTAGTCCTCTCAGAGCTGCTGAGGGAGCGATGAAAGAGAGGAGGGGGAGCAAGGGGTGGGAGAAGAGACAGTATAGAGGGAAAGGGAGAGAAGGGGGAGCAGAGGGAGAGAAAGAAAAGCAGGGGAATAGAGGAGTATTTGAGGGGTAGCACTATTGTCATTGTTAAATAGCTTAAGGAAAATGGAGGACTCTGGCTTTGAAGAGTCATGAAAGGAGGTGGAATTGTGTTTTTCCTTTGGTGTATTAGACTCCCAAATGAAGTGCTGAGTGCACACACACATTCACACAACAAACCCTAAAATACACCTGCCCTGTGAAGGACGTATTAACAGGGATGCCATCACCACTTTGGCTCTCTAACCACGGTTACCATGTCCACTAGCTACTGAGCATCAGCAGAACCTTAATCCCCACCTTCTTTCTCCTGCTGACTTCCTGCTCTCTCTCTACCTCTCTTGCGTTCATCTCTCTCTCTTTCTAGTCTCTGTCTCCTTCCTTTTCCAACTCTGTTTTCATTCCTTTCCACCCTCTCGCTTCCTCACTCCCTCTCACTGCCCCCACCCCAGGTCCCAGTCGGTCTGTGTATAAAGTGGAGCAGTCATTGTGTATCATGTATAATGGAGGAGACACAAAGAGCAGTGGACAAGACCGTTCTCTGGCCCAGGGAAATGCCAGGCAATCAGCCATGACCTTTCAGAGGCAAGAATGCAAGAAACAGTAACGATGTCAGTGGACAGACCACAAGGTCACATTTGGGACAGAGGGAAGACGAACAGGGCTCTAAGAGAGAGAGAGCTCCTATAATGTTATGCTCTGTATGTATGGAGAGACACTAGTTCAAGGAGAGCAGTGGTTTAGACTACAATACATGAGAAATGTATTTGAGCGATCAGGCCCACGTATAGAGGGATGAGACATTGATGTACAGGGTCCCTATATAGGTCCTTATATAACATGCAATAAGTGATTTATAGGACCTCTACGGGAAAGAGATGCTGAGGGCAGGACACAGAAGCATGTTGGCATTTGTTGGGATGACTCATGTACTGGAGATAGCTCTGCAGAGTGGTCACTAGCTGGCACAGCCACAAAGTCATATAAGCGGATTTTAAACCTAACCTTAAACCTAAACTTAACCACACTGCTAACCCTAATGCCTAAACCTAACCTTAAAATAAGACCAAAAAGTGAATATTTGTTTTCATGCTGTTTTTACAATATAGCCAATTTTGACTTTGCAGCTGACCCATCTAGCGGAAATCGATCAGTGCAACCTCCAGGGCCAATAAACGGCAACCTCCATGACAATAAACGTCAACCTGCGACACTGAGAGGAAGGATAGGACAGGGAGAGTGAGCGATGGCAGCACCACTGGTGAAATGGAGTCAAGACAGCGAGGTGGGATGAGACCGTGTCAATGGATCAGGGGGTATAATGCTGTATTAAATCCCATTCTGTAGCTGTCTTACAGTAAGCAGCTTACAGTCCCTCTGCAGGCCTGGTCTTTATGAAGGGACAGAGACTGGACAAAGACAAACCACTGTGGAGACCTTGGGACAGAGAAGGCAGGGTGGGTCCTATCGCTGTCTGTTCTCTGTTCTTACTCTACCTATCTCAATCCATCCTTCACACATGAAAAAATACTATGGTTTTCTCTGTACTGTTTTTGAAGTGAATACTGTAGTGTTTACTGTAGTATTGCAGACATGACTGTAGTATTTACAGTTTTCTATAGTATAAATAATGTAGTAAAAAAAACTGTTGAATTTACTATAGTATTAACTCTGACATATCAGTGGGGCCTTTCTCCTTGAGGAAGACAACTGGACAAATACTCAAGGCACACTTTCTATAACCTGTAGGTAGGTAGGACTGGAGCTTCTGCTCTTTTCTATAACCTGTAGGTAGGTAGGACTGGAGCTTCTGCTCTTTTCTGTAACCTGTAGGTAGGTAGGACTGGAGCTTCTGCTCTTTTCTGTAACCTGTAGGTAAGTAGGACTGGAGCTTCTGCTCTTTTCTATAACCTGTAGGTAGGTAGGACTGGAGCTTCTGCTCTTTTCTGTAACCTGTAGGTAGGTAGGACTGGGGTCTGAACAGAGATTTCAGAGCTTCTGCTCTTTTCTATAACCTGTAGGTAGGTAGGACTGGAGCTTCTGCTATTTTCTGTAACCTGTAGGTAGGTAGGACTGGGGTCTGAAAAGAGATTTCAGAGCTTCTGCTCTTTTCTGTAACCTGTAGGGAACACAGTATATGGTCGATACTTGGCATGTACAGTTGAAGTCGGAAGTTTACATAAACTTTAGCCAAATACATTTAAATACATCCACAGGTACACCTCCAATTGACTCAAACGATGTCAATTATCCTATCAGAAGCTTCTAACGCCATGACATAATTTTCTGGAATTTTCTAAGCTGATTAAAGACACAGTCAACTTAGTGTATGTAAACTTTTGACCCACTGGAATTGTGATACAGTGAATTATAAGTGAAATAATCTGTCCGTAAATAACTGTTGGACTTGTGTCATGCACAAAGTAGATGTCCTAACCGACTTGCCAGAACTATAGTTTGTTAACAAGAAATGTGTGGAGTGGTTGAAAAACAAGTTTTAATGACTCCAACCTAAGTGTATGTAAACTTCCGACTTCAACTGTAGGTTTCTCACTTACGGGATATGGGGGAGGGGAATGGACACGGTAGATGTAAATGAAATAATTTAGCATGTACTATAGTGCTTTTCTGGACTGTACTGTTTTTGTGGACATTACTGTAGTCTTTAGTTACACATATGATCGAGGGATACAGCCGTATGTAGTATGGTACAGGGGTGTCAAACTCATTTTGCCCCAAGGGCCACATTCGGTTTTCAACGAGGGCCGCACATCATTTTTTAATATTTCCTTTGTCAAAATGTGCTAAAAATAGTCCTCTATCCATCATTTTGGGAATTGTCAATGATCCCTGACTGTTTAGTGATTATTTGCGAGATGGACATTCAAGAAAGTGTACGAATATCACTAGACAGTCAGGGATCACCAAACATCTCTCTCTGTTCAGTGAAGTACAGTGTAACAGTGCAAACAGACAGGCCCTGGCACCGTATGAGTAACTGCATGATTTCTCCGGTCTCATCTGCCCATACATGATACTGCAAATGTAGCTAGTCTCCTCGAGTTTTCGGGGAAACGGCAGGATGGTGGGGTTGCAATGGACACTGAGGCTGTGGCGCTCGCTTGGCGAAACGACGACATCTGTCACTTGGCGGCACACAGTAGACATGAATATTTGAGCTTGATTAACACCGACATATGACACTTCCCAGCAGAACCCTGATTTAGAACCTGTTATTTCACATGGGAAAATAGAGGAGATGGAAGCAGACTGCAATGCATTCAAATCTCATTAACTGACATGTTTGTGTCCCAATTGTCTCATCTCTATAACTATGATTCATTTTAACATTACACTGTTGTTTTTGATCGACAAAACCAAGGACCTAATAGTTTGTTCTCTTATTCTGGCCGATAGTAGTATTATTGGGTCCCAGGAAGCCATTCCTACCATCCACGAATTATGTCGTTCGGATTGTCTCTTCATCGTGATGGTTTTCACACCTGTCCCAGAGGTTCCAACCAACAGTATGTTCCTTTATGGGCCTTGGTACTGAAACCACTGCCGCTTAACAGAGTACTGCTGAAAGCTCTGAGTGTAGCCCTGTTTGAGTTGAGCTGTTTGAGGAGCCTGGAATTCCCTAGCTCCAACGCCGGGTGGAATATGAGGTCAGCTATGAATGGATGGGGTTTATTCGGAAGGAGCGGAGGGTAATAAGTGGGAGAAGGGGGTGCTGAACCTAACCAATTAACCATTGTTCACTTTTGGGGATGTCAGGGCTTGTTTAAGGATTGGCTGATTGCTGGACTAGGAGCCTCAGCAGGTTAAAGATGTAGCCTCCATTGTTAACTTATATTTATGAGCAATTTACAAGTCTTATTTGATGTTGAACAAAAGGTTTAGGCTGTTCCAAGCCTGTTTCTATTAAAGTTATTTGTGTAGTTATTATCATCACATTATACTCACAGTGGGACCTTTGTAAATGTTATTATTCAGGCCTTGGTCAATGTAGCCTACTCCTGCTGTATGTTTCACACTCTCTGAAAGAAAGGTGTTATCTAGAACCGAAAAGGGTTCTTCAGCTGTCCCCCTTTGAAGAACCCCTTTTGGTTCTACATAAAACTAAATGGTTCTATCTGGAACCGAAAAGGGTTCTACCTGGGAAAAAAAAATAGTTATCCTATGGGGACAGCAGCAGAACCCTTTTGGAACCCTTTTTTCCCTAAGAGTGCAGTATCTAATTCCATGGCTGTAGCTTAGGTTTCCTAAGAGTGCAGTATCTAATTCCATGGCTGTAGCTTAGGTTTCCTAAGAGTGCAGTATCTAATTCCATGGCTGTAGCTTAGGTTTCCTAAGAGTGCAGTATCTAATTCCATGGCTGTAGCTTAGGTTTCCTAAGAGTGCAGTATCTAATTCCATGGCTGTAGCTTAGGTTTCCTAAGAGTGCAGTATCTAATTCCATGGCTGTAGTTTAGGTTTCCTAAGAGTGCAGTATCTAATTCCATGGCTGTAGCTTAGGTTTCCTAAGAGTGCAGTATCTAATTCCATGGCTGTAGCTTAGGTTTCCTAAGAGTGCAGTATCTAATTCCATGGCTGTAGCTTAGGTTTCCTAAGAGTGCAGTATCTAATTCCATGGCTGTAGCTTAGGTTTCCTAAGAGTGCAGTATCTAATTCCATGGCTGTAGCTTAGGTTTCCTAAGAGTGCAGTATCTAATTCCATGGCTGTAGTTTAGGTTTCCTAAGAGTGCAGTATCTAATTCCATGGCTGTAGTTTAGGTTTCCTAAGAGTGCAGTATCTAATTCCATGGCTGTAGTTTAGGTTTCCTAAGAGTGCAGTATCTAATTCCATGGCTGTAGCTTAGGTTTCCTAAGAGTGCAGTATCTAATTCCATGGCTGTAGCTTAGGTTTCCTAAGAGTGCAGTATCTAATTCCATGGCTGTAGCTTAGGTTTCCTAAGAGTGCAGTATCTAATTCCATGGCTGTAGTTTAGGTTTCCTAAGAGTGCAGTATCTAATTCCATGGCTGTAGCTTAGGTTTCCTAAGAGTGCAGTATCTAATTCCATGGCTGTAGCTTAGGTTTCCTAAGAGTGCAGTATCTAATTCCATGGCTGTAGCTTAGGTTTCCTAAGAGTGCAGTATCTAATTCCATGGCTGTAGCTTAGGTTTCCTAAGAGTGCAGTATCTAATTCCATGGCTGTAGCTTAGGTTTCCTAAGAGTGCAGTATCTAATTCCATGGCTGTAGTTTAGGTTTCCTAAGAGTGCAGTATCTAATTCCATGGCTGTAGTTTAGGTTTCCTAAGAGTGCAGTATCTAATTCCATGGCTGTAGTTTAGGTTTCCTAAGAGTGCAGTATCTAATTCCATGGCTGTAGCTTAGGTTTCCTAAGAGTGCAGTATCTAATTCCATGGCTGTAGCTTAGGTTTCCTAAGAGTGCAGTATCTAATTCCATGGCTGTAGCTTAGGTTTCCTAAGAGTGCAGTATCTAATTCCATGGCTGTAGCTTAGGTTTCCTAAGAGTGCAGTATCTAATTCCATGGCTGTAGCTTAGGTTTCCTAAGAGTGCAGTATCTAATTCCATGGCTGTAGCTTAGGTTTCCTAAGAGTGCAGTATCTAATTCCATGGCTGTAGCTTAGGTTTCCTAAGAGTGCAGTATCTAATTCCATGGCTGTAGCTTAGGTTTCCTAAGAGTGCAGTATCTAATTCCATGGCTGTAGTTTAAGTTTCCTAAGAGTGCAGTATCTAATTCCATGGCTGTAGCTTAGGTTTCCTAAGAGTGCAGTATCTAATTCCATGGCTGTAGCTTAGGTTTCCTAAGAGTGCAGTATCTAATTCCATGGCTGTAGCTTAGGTTTCCTAAGAGTGCAGTATCTAATTCCATGGCTGTAGCTTAGGTTTCCTAAGAGTGCAGTATCTAATTCCATGGCTGTAGCTTAGGTTTCCTAAGAGTGCAGTATCTAATTCCATGGCTGTAGCTTAGGTTTCCTAAGAGTGCAGTATCTAATTCCATGGCTGTAGCTTAGGTTTCCTAAGAGTGCAGTATCTAATTCCATGGCTGTAGCTTAGGTTTCCTAAGAGTGCAGTATCTAATTCCATGGCTGTAGCTTAGGTTTCCTAAGAGTGCAGTATCTAATTCCATGGCTGTAGCTTAGGTTTCCTAAGAGTGCAGTATCTAATTCCATGGCTGTAGTTTAAGTTTCCTAAGAGTGCAGTATCTAATTCCATGGCTGTAGCTTAGGTTTCCTAAGAGTGCAGTATCTAATTCCATGGCTGTAACTTAGGTTTCCTAAGAGTGCAGTATCTAATTCCATGGCTGTAGCTTAGGTTTCCTAAGAGTGCAGTATCTAATTCCATGGCTGTAGCTTAGGTTTCCTAAGAGTGCAGTATCTAATTCCATGGCTGTAGCTTAGGTTTCCTAAGAGTGCAGTATCTAATTCCATGGCTGTAGCTTAGGTTTCCTAAGAGTGCAGTATCTAATTCCATGGCTGTAGCTTAGGTTTCCTAAGAGTGCAGTATCTAATTCCATGGCTGTAGCTTAGGTTTCCTAAGAGTGCAGTATCTAATTCCATGGCTTTAGCTTAGGTTTCCTAAGAGTGCAGTATCTAATTCCATGGCTGTAGCTTAGGTTTCCTAAGAGTGCAGTATCTAATTCCATGGCTGTAGCTTAGGTTTCCTAAGAGTGCAGTATCTAATTCCATGGCTGTAGCTTAGGTTTCCTAAGAGTGCAGTATCTAATTCCATGGCTGTAGCTTAGGTTTGGACAGTGACACACATGCTTAAGATATTCTATTTTCTTTCAGTGAAATCATACCAATCTCTGATCCAGGGAGGGATGTTTCAGTTTGGGGGAGAAAGGGGAGGGATTTATAGTGAACGCTTATTATCCCAAAATACCCACGCAACAGCTGCATCATTTCCTCAGCAACACTTGTCGCCATGGCGCTGCGATGTCGACATGCCTCCATGTCAAAGTTTTCTGGCATTCACTGGCTGACGAGGGTGAGAAACACACACACACACTTATTTTTCCATTACACAAACACATTAGTACGCATAACAAAATTCTACAGTTTTATCCCCCCCAAAATGTCACCTTTATTTAACTAGGGAAGTCAGTTAAGAACAAATTCTTATTTACAATGACGGCCTACCAAAAGGCCTCCTGTGGGGATGGAGGATTAAAAATAAAAAATATAGGACAAAACACATCACCACAAGAGAGACACCACAACACTACATAAAGAGAGACCTAAGACAACAACATAGCAAAGAAAAAGCTACCATCTGGTGCTGTTGTTTTAGAGGAACCTTCCCCCCACCCCATTCCCGCTCTAGTCTAGCCCCCTTAACCCTCCCCTCCCAATCCTTCTCTCAACTCCTTTCAACCACCCCTGTCCCCAATCACCCCCTCCTCCCATGACAGTCCCACTGTAGCCACATGACAGTCCCATTACAGCCACATGACAGCCACATGACAGTCCCACTACAGCCACATGACAGTCCCACTACAGCCACATGACAGTCCCACTACAGCCACATGACAGTCCCACTACAGCTACATGACAGTCCCACTACTGCCACATGACAGTCCCACTGCAGCCACACGACAGTCCCATTACAGCCACACGACAGTCCCACTACAGCCACACGACAGCCACACGACAGTCCCACTACAGCCACACGACAGTCCCACTGCAGCCACACGACAGACCCACTGCAGCCACACGACAGTCCCACTGCAGCCACTCGACAGTCCCACTGCAGCCACACGACAGTCCCACTGCAGCCACACGACAGTCCCACTGCAGCCACACGACAGTCCCACTGCAGCCACACGACAGTCCCACTGCAGCCAAACGACAGTCCCACTGCAGCCACACGACAGTCCCACTGCAGCCACACGACAGTCCCACTGCAGCCACACGACAGTCCCACTGCAGCCACACGACAGCACTGAGACGTTGGCCTGTTCCTCTAATCCTACATGGAATATAGCTCCCTTTGTTGGCTGTCTTTGTTTAATTCGCTCCTCTCTTTTTCAGTATCTCTCCCACTCCTTTTCCCCTCTCACTCCCACTTCTGTGCCTTCTTCCTCCACTGTCAGAGAGGGGGGAAAGCAGTGTTTCCAGGACAACTGCAGACGTGGAGGAAATGTTTTGTGAAATGTAGAGTGCTAAAGGTGTGTTTTGCAGCTAGAACAGATAGAAACTGGAAACGGGGTAGGGGAATTGGAATGGGGTTTAGGGGAGTAGGGGTTGATTGGGGACAGGAGTGGATGAAATTAGTTGAGAGAGGGATTGAGATGGGAGGGTTAAGGGGGCTAGACTAGAAGGGGGATGTGGGTGGGAGGTTTCCCTAAAACCACAGCACCAGATGGAAGCTTTTGATCCCACAAGAGTTTCATCATGACTAATGAATGTGATTCTACTCCACTTGATTCAATTCAGTAGTTTTAATTCTGATTCACTACATGGAGCTTTCTTAACCTACAGAGTGCTTGAGTTATTTCCCTTCTGAATCATCTACCTTAGTGGGCTGTTACCACATAGAGCTCTGCACTTGACCTGAGTAAATGTATTTCATATGTTTGCCCTTTGACTTCTGCTCTTGGTGGTGTTAAATTGGGGTAGCCAGAAGGAGTGAAAATACCCCCCTCATCAACCTCTTATTTTAAAGCTTAGTTCTGATTAGAGTGTAGCTCTGACTGTCTGTCTGTCTGTCTGTCTGCCTCCCTCCCCTTTTCTGTCTGATTTCCTCCCAGCTGGGAAAACAGGCTCGGGGACTCTTGGCAGAAGAGACGAGGAGAGGTCTTTTCAGACGGAGAGAAAAGAGAGTTTGCCACAATGAAAGAGAGCATTGTGCTAGCCTTACATTGGGCTACACATCTTTAGGCTACATCTCTAGCTCTGTTAGCAACCACAGCATTACTGTGTCTCTTTAAAGCAGATGAGATAGCCCCTGGCAATGCAATGACTGTGTCAAGTGTGTTTATTCAATGGCTTCTTCCATTTCCTAAGGACACTTCCCGCCATGTTCTCTTACATCACCATTCTAGTCATTTTGTATCAGTCAATTTAAAGGAAAGGCTGTTGCCAGTTGTATGCATAAACTTGTTCAAACCTCTGTGTGTGTGCAGTATTTTATATGTGCAAATACTCATGAGTGCAAAATCATTTTTTTCTGTTGGTTTAGAGGTGTGTGTGTGTGTGTGAGATCAACTGTGTATGGTATTAATGGTTCAATGGTTCAACGTTTACACCTGTTGTGTCCTGTGCACATGGTGAATAAACAGTACAGGGGAATTTTTTGAGAGCTGTTTCCCACAATGCACTGACGATGATGATAATACTAATATAGATAATAATAGGCAGTAATATATACATGTAAACAGGGCTGAAAGTGACTGTAAGCAGGAATATATAAATACTTATGGTAATATACTAATGGTAATATATACATGTAAACAGGAATAATAGTGACCAGTAACAGGATAAATAGATACTAAAGGTAATATATACATGTAAACAGGAGTAATAGTGACCAGTAACAGGATAAATAGATACTAAAGGTAATATATACATGTAAACAGGAGTAATAGTGACCAGTAACAGGATAAATAGATACTAAAGGTAATATATACATGTAAACAGGAGTAATAGTGACCAGTAACAGGATAAATAGATACTAATGGTAATATATACATGTAAACAGGAGTAATAGTGACCAGTAACAGGATAAATAAATAGATACTAAAGGTAATATATACATGTAAACAGGAGTAATAGTGACCAGTAACAGGATAAATAAATAGATAATAATGGTAATATATACATGTAAACAGGAGTAATAGTGACCAGTAACAGGATAAATAGATACTAATGGTAATATATACATGTAAACAGGAGTAATAGTGACCAGTAACAGGATAAATAGATACTAAAGGTAATATATACATGTAAACAGGAGTAATAGTGACCAGTAACAGGATAAATAGATACTAAAGGTAATATATACATGTAAACAGGAGTAATAGTGACCAGTAACAGGATAAATAGATACTAATGGTAATATATACATGTAAACAGGAGTAATAGTGACCAGTAACAGGATAAATAGATACTAAAGGTAATATATACATGTAAACAGGAGTAATAGTGACCAGTATCAGGATAAATAGATACTAAAGGTAATATATACATGTAAACAGGAGTAATAGTGACCAGTAACAGGATAAATAGATAGATACTAATGGTAATATATACATGTAAACAGGAGTAATAGTGACCAGTAACAGGATAAATAGATACTAATGGTAATATATACATGTAAACAGGAGTAATAGTGACTAGTAACAGGATAAATAGATACTAATGGTAATATATACATGTAAACAGGAGTAATAGTGACCAGTAACAGGATAAATAGATACTAATGGTAATATATACATGTAAACAGGAGTAATAGTGACCAGTAACAGGATAAATAGATACTAATGGTAATATATACATGTAAACAGGAGTAATAGTGACCAGTAACAGGATAAATAGATACTAAAGGTAATATATACATGTAAACAGGAGTAATAGTGACCAGTAACAGGATAAATAGATACTAATGGTAATATATACATGTAAACAGGAGTAATAGTGACCAGTAACAGGATAAATAGATAGATACTAATGGTAATATATACATGTAAACGGGAGTAATAGTGACCAGTAACAGGATAAATAGATACTAATAGTAATATATACATATAAACAGGAGTAATAGTAACCAGTAACAGGATAAATAGATACTAATGGTAATATATACATATAAACATGAGTAATAGTGACCAGTAACAGGATAAATAGATAGATACTAATAGTAATATATACATATAAACAGGAGTAATAGTGACCAGTATCAGGATAAATAGATACTAATGGTAATATATACATATAAACATGAGTAATAGTGACCAGTAACAGGATAAATAGATAGATACTAATAGTAATATATACATGTAAACAGGAGTAATAGTGGGCAGTAACAGGATAAATAGATACTAATGGTAATATATACATGTAAACAGGAGTAATAGTGACCAGTATCAGGATAAATAGATACTAATGGTAATATATACATGTAAACAGGAGTAATAGTGACCAGTATCAGGATAAATAGATACTAATGGTAATATATACATGTAAACATGAGTAATAGTGACCAGTAACAGGATAAATAGATACTAATGGTAATATATACATGTAAACAGGAGTAATAGTGACCAGTAACAGGATAAATAGATACTAATGGTAATATATACATGTAAACAGGAGTAATAGTGACCAGTAACAGGATAAATAGATACTAAAGGTAATATATACATGTAAACAGGAGTAATAGTGGGCAGTAACAGGATAAATAGATACTAAAGGTAATATATACATGTAAACAGGAGTAATAGTGACCAGTAACAGGATAAATAGATACTAATGGTAATATATACATGTAAACAGGAGTAATAGTGACCAGTAACAGGATAAATAGATACTAAAGGTAATATATACATGTAAACAGGAGTAATAGTGACCAGTATCAGGATAAATAGATACTAAAGGTAATATATACATGTAAACAGGAGTAATAGTGACCAGTAACAGGATAAATAGATACTAAAGGTAATATATACATGTAAACAGGAGTAATAGTGACCAGTAACAGGATAAATAGATAGATACTAATGGTAATATATACATGTAAACAGGAGTAATAGTGACCAGTAACAGGATAAATAGATACTAATAGTAATATATACATGTAAACAGGAGTAATAGTGACCAGTAACAGGATAAATAGATAGATACTAATAGTAATATATACATATAAACAGGAGTAATAGTGACCAGTAACAGGATAAATAGATACTAATGGTAATATATACATGTAAACAGGAGTAATAGTGACCAGTAACAGGATAAATAGATACTAATAGTAATATATACATGTAAACAGGAGTAATAGTGACCAGTAACAGGATAAATAGATAGATACTAATAGTAATATATACATATAAACAGGAGTAATAGTGACCAGTAACAGGATAAATAGATGGTAATGGTAATATATACATGTAAACAGGAGTAATAGTGACCAGTAACAGGATAAATAGATACTAAAGGTAATATATACATGTAAACAGGAGTAATAGTGACCAGTAACAGGATAAATAGATACTAATGGTAATATATACATGTAAACAGGAGTAATAGTGACCAGTAACAGGATAAATATATACTAAAGGTAATATATACATGTAAACAGGAGTAATAGTGACCAGTAACAGGATAAATAGATACTAAAGGTAATATATACATGTAAACAGGAGTAATAGTGACCAGTAACAGGATAAATAGATACTAATGGTAATATATACATGTAAACTGGAGTAATAGTGACCAGTAACAGGATAAATAGATACTAAAGGTAATATATACATATAAACAGGAGTAATAGTGACCAGTAACAGGATAAATAGATAGATACTAATGGTAATATATACATGTAAACAGGAGTAATAGTGACCAGTAACAGGATAAATAGATACTAATGGTAATATATACATGTAAACAGGAGTAATAGTGACCAGTAACAGGATAAATAGATAATAATGGTAATATATACATGTAAACAGGAGTAATAGTGACCAGTAACAGGATAAATAGATGGTAATGGTAATATATACATGTAAACAGGAGTAATAGTGACCAGTAACAGGATAAATAGATACTAAAGGTAATATATACATGTAAACAGGAGTAATAGTGACCAGTAACAGGATAAATAGATACTAATGGTAATATATACATGTAAACAGGAGTAATAGTGACCAGTAACAGGATAAATAGATACTAATGGTAATATATACATGTAAACAGGAGTAATAGTGACCAGTAACAGGATAAATAGATACTAATGGTAATATATACATGTTAACAGGAGTAATAGTGACCAGTAACAGGATAAATAAATAGATACTAAAGGTAATATATACATGTAAACAGGAGTAATAGTGACCAGTAACAGGATAAATAGATACTAAAGGTAATATATACATGTAAACAGGAGTAATAGTGACCAGTAACAGGATAAATAGATACTAAAGGTAATATATACATGTAAACAGGAGTAATAGTGACCAGTAACAGGATAAATAGATACTAAAGGTAATATATACATGTAAACAGGAGTAATATTAACCAGTAACAGGATAAATAGATACTAAAGGTAATATATACATGTAAACAGGAGTAATAGTGACCAGTAACAGGATAAATAGATAGATACTAATGGTGATATATACATATAAACAGGAGTAATAGTGACCAGTAGCAGGATAAATAGATACTAAAGGTAATATATACATGTAAACAGGAGTAATAGTGACCAGTAACAGGATAAATAGATACTAAAGGTAATATATACATGTAAACAGGAGTAATAGTGACCAGTAACAGGATAAATAGATACTAAAGGTAATATATACATGTAAACAGGAGTAATAGTGACCAGTAACAGGATAAATAGATACTAAAGGTAATATATACATGTAAACAGGAGTAATAGTGACCAGTAACAGGATAAATAGATACTAATGGTAATATATACATGTAGACAGGAGTAATAGTAACCAGTAACATAATAAATAGATACTAAAGGTAATATATACATGTAAACAGGAGTAATAGTAACCAGTAACAGGATAAATAGATGGTAATGGAAATCATTAATCAACGAACAGCAGTGTAATTGAGTAATTAATCTAATCAATAATAATTTTAGCAGCAGCGTAGGTTGTGTGTGGGTAGAGACCTGTGGAGCAGCATAGAGTCAGGTAAACCGTATAGATCATCTGTCGGAGATGGAGAGCACTAGTTGTTAGCCATTTAACAGGCTTATGACCAGGGGATAGAAGCTGTTTTGGAGTCTGTTGATCTCAGCCTTGATGCACCAGTACCGCCTGCCGGACAGGAGCATGGAGAACAGTCCATGTCTTGGGTGGTTGGAGTCTTTGCCAATTCTTCAGGCCTTTCTCAGACACTTCGTAGTACGTACATCCTGGACGGCGATGCGCTGGGTCGTCCGCACCACTTGGTTGCGGGCGGTGCAGAGATATTTTAATTAGAGAAGAATGGATGAACTTTTTCAATGGTATAGTTGGTAGCGCTCTACACTTGGTTGTCCATTGCGCATGTAAACAACTATAGCCTCGGCTGCCTAGGCTAAAACAAATATATCTTGCTCGCTCAATAGCAAGCTTCTCTATCCACACTGATTGATGAAGTCATTTCATGTCCAGCTAATAGAAAAAAAGTGGAACGGCCGAAACAAAAAAGAAGAATGGTTCTGTTCTGAATCAAATGATTGGAAAATAATTTGGGCTCCAACCCCTGGTGCTCACCCCCCCCCCCCCCCCCCCCCTCAACACCTTACCCTCACCACTTGCGGTCGGAGTCCAGGATCCAGTTGCAGAAGGAGGTGTTCAGTCCCAGGATCCTGAGATTAGTGACGAGCTGAGAGGGCACTATGGTGTTGAGCGCTGAGCTGTAGTCGATGAACAGCATTCTCACATGTATTCCTCTTGTTCAGGTGGGAGAGGGCAGCGTGGAGTGCAATTGCATTGTGGCGGTATGTTAATTGGAGTGTGTCTAGGATGATGGTGGGGATGTGTGCCATAAAAGCACTTCCTGATTACAGATGTGAGTGCTACAGGGCTGTAGTCATTGTGGCAGGTAGCCTTAGAGTTCTTTTGAACAGGATGGTGATGGTGGTCAACCTGAGACGTGGGGATTACATTGACAGTGACAGTGAAGATGCCTGCCAGCTGGTCTGCGCATGCTGTGAGAACGCATCCTGGAATATGGTCTGGTCCTGTGGCTTTGCGAGTGTTGACCAGAGATGGTGAGCTCATCGACGCTATCGGCGGAGCCCCGAAACATATTCCAGTCAGTGCTAGCAAAGCAGTCCTGCAACATAGCCTCTGATTTGGCGGAGCAATTCTCTACGGAGTGTGTCACGGATACTTCCTGTTTGAGCTTCTGTAAGTAAACAAGAAGCAGGAGTATAGAGACATAATCTAATGTGCCAAAGGGGACAAGAGATGGCCTTGTATGCTTGCGTTTGGGTTGTGTTACAGTGGTCTAACACTTTAACGCCCCTAGTGGTGAAGGAGATGTGTTGATCAAAGTGTCTTAGTGAGGCGGATTTTAAAATCGCAAGCAACAAGAAAAGCAGTCTCCGTGTACATGGTTTCCAGAGTAGATGCGCGAAGAGGATGGCTGTTGTTTTATATGCTCCTAACCAGCTGTGCTATTTTGTTAGTTTTTAGTGTTGTTTTTCACATATTTCTTTACTTATTTTGTACATAATGTTGCTGCTACCATCTCTTATGACCGAAAATCATTTCTGGACATCAGAAGAGAGATACTCACCTCAAACTGGAATAAGCTTTTTCCTCTAACGAGTCCGACGAGAAGGATATATTGCTTCCCGGGAACAGGCCCAAATCCCCGTGCTTTGCGTGAAGAAAAGCCTTCTGAGAATTCATAGGCGAGCGAGTAAACTCCCACTGCCATCCGTTTTATTGGCTAATGTGCAACCATTGGAAAATAAAATGAATGACCTATGATTTAAGATTATGCTACCAACGGGACATTAACAACTGTAATATCTTATGTTTCACTGAGTCGTGGCTGAACGACGACACGGATTATACAGAGCTGGCGGGATTTTCCATGCACCGGCAGAACAGAGAAACTACGTCTGGTAAGACGAAGGGTGTGGGTGTGTGTCTATTTGTCAATAACAGCTGGTGCGCGATGTCTAAAATTAAAGAAGTATCGATGTATTGCTCGCCTCGGTAGAGTACCTCATGATAAGTTGTAGACCACACTATCTACCAAGAGAGTTCTCATCTATATTATTTGTAGCCGTCTATTTACCACCACAGACCGATGCTGGCACTAAGACCACACTCAATCATCTCTATAAGGCCATAAGCAAACAATAAAATGCTCATCCAGAAGCGACGCTCCAAGTGGCCGGGGACTTTAATGCAGGCAAACTTAAATCAGTTTTACCAAAATTTTACTAGCATGTCACATGTACAACCATAGGGGGGGGAAATGTTTACTCCACACACAGAGATGCATACAAAGCTCTCCCCCGACCTCCGTTTGGCAAATCTAACCATAATTCTATCCTCCTGATTCCTGCTTACAAGCAAAAACTAAAGCAGGAAGTACCAGTGACTCGCTCAATATGGAAGTGGTCAGATGACGCAGATGCTACTCTACAGGACTGTTTTGCTAGCACAGACTGAAATATGTTCCGGGATTCATCCAATGGCATTGAGGAGTATACCACCTCAGTCAATAAGTGCATTGACGACGTCGTCCCCACAGTGACCGTATGTACATATCTCAACCAGAAGCCATGGATTACAGGCAACATCCACATCAAGCTAAAGGCTAGAGTTGCCGCTTTCAAGGAGCGGGACACTAATCCGGACATTTATAAGAAATCCTGCTATGCCCTCAGACGGACCATCAAACAAGCAAAGTGTCAATACAGGATTAAGATTGAAAACTTTTACGGACTACAAAGGGAAACCCAGACGTGAGCTGCCCAGTGACGCAAGCCTACCAGACTAGCGAAATGCCTTTTATGCTCACTTTGAGGCAAGCAACACTGAAGCATGCACGAGAGCACCAGCTGTTCCGGATGACTGTGTGACAACGCTCTTGGTAGACGATGTGAGCAAGACCTTTAAACAGGTCAACATTCACAAAGCCGCGGGGCCAGACGGATTACCAGGACGTGTACACAAAGCATGCACAGACCAACTGGCAAGTGTCTTCTCTGACATTTTCAAGCTCTCCCTGACCGAGTCTGTAATACCTACATGTTTCAAGCAGACCACCATAGTCTGTGTGCCCAAGGAAGCAAAAGTAACCTGCCTAAATGATTACCACCCTGTAGCACTCACGTAGGTAGTCATGAAGTGCTTTGAAAGGCTGGTAATAGTTCACATCAACAGCATCCTCCCGGACACCCTAGACCCACTCCAATTCGTATACCGCCCCGGCAGATCCACGGATGATGCAATCACAATCGCACTCCACACTGCCCTTATAAATAAAAGGAACACCTATGTGAGAATGCTGTTCCTTGACTTCTGCTCAGCGTTCAACACCATAGTGCCCACGAAGCTCATCACTAAGCTTAGGACCCTGGGACTAAACACCTCCCTCTGCAACTGGATCCTGGACTTTCTGATGGTCCACCCCCAGGTGGTAAGGGTAGGCAACAACATGTCTGCCACACTGATACTCAACACTGGGGCCCCTCAGCGGTGTATACTTAGTCCGCTCCTGTACTTCCTTCTCACCCACGAATGCATGGCCATGCACGACACCAACACCATCATTAAGTTTGCTGACGACACAACAGTGTTAGGCCTGATCACTGACAACGATGAGACGGCATATAGGGAGGAGGTCAGGGGACTGGCAGTGTGGTGCCAGGACAGCAACCTCTCCCTCAATGTGAGCAAGACAAAGGAGCTGATCGTTGACGACAGGAAAAGGTGGGCCGAACACGCCCCCATTAACATCAACAGGGCTGTAGCAGAGCGGGTCGAGAGTTTCAAGTTCCTTGGTTTCCACATCACCAATGAACTGTCGTGTTCCAAACACACTAAGACAGTTGTGAAGAGGACATGAGAAAACCTTTTCCCCCTCAGAAGACTGAAAAGATTTGGCATGGGTCCCCAGATCTTCAAAAAGTTCAACAGCTGCACCATCGAAAGCATCCTGACCGGTTGCATCACTGCCTGGTACGACAACTGCTTGGCATCTGACCGTAAGGCGCTACAGAGGATAGTGCTTATAGCCCAGTACATCACCTGCCATCCAGGACCAATCCAGGACCCTATATCAGAGGAAATCCCATAAAATTGTCAGAGACTCCAGTCACCCATGTCATTGACTGTTTTCTTTGCTACTGCACGGCAAGCTGTACCGGAGCGCCAAGTCTAGGACCAAAAGGCTCCTTAACAGCTTCTACCCCCAAGCCATAAGACTGCTGAACAATTAATCAAATGACCACCGGACTATTTACACCCCCCCCCCCCCCCCCCCCCTCCATTTGTTTTGTACACTGCTGCTACTCGCTGTTTATTATCTATGCATAGTCACCACCCCTACCTACATGTACAAATTACCTCAACTAACCTGTACAATTCCTGACATTTAATATGTGTAAAAATGCCCTGTCTTAGGTCAGTTAGGATCACCCCTTTATATAAAGAATGTGAGATGTCAGAATAATAGTAGAGAGTGTGATTTATTTCATCACATTCCCAGTGGGTCAGAAGTTTACATACACTCAATTAGTATTTGGTAGCATTGCCTTTAAATTGTTTAACTTGTGTCAAACTTTTCGGGTAGCCTTCCACAAACTTCCCACAATAAGTTAGGTGAATTTTGTCCCATTCCTCCTGACAGAGCTGGTGTAACTGAGTCAGGTTTGTAGGCCTCCTTGCTTGCACAGGATTTTTCAGTTCTGCCCACAAATGTTGTATAGGCTTGAGGTCAGGGCTTTGTGATGACCACTCCAATACCTTGACTTTGTTGTCCTTAAGCCATTATGCCACAAATTTGGAAGTATGCTTGGGGTCGTTGTCCATTTGGAAGACCCATTTGCGACCAAGCTTTAACTTCCTGACTGATGTCTTGAGATGTTTCTTCAATATATCAACATAATTTTCCTCCCTCATGATGGCATATATTTTGTGAAGAGCACCAGTCCCTCCTGCAGCAAAGCACCCCCACAATATGATGCTGCCACCCCCGTGCTTCACAATTGGGATGGTGTTCTTCGGCTTGCAAGCCTCCCCCTTTTTCCTCCAAACATAACGATGGTCATTATGGCCAAACACTTCTATTTTTGTTTCATCAGACCAGAGGACATTTCTCAACATTACAGTCTTTGTCCCCATGTGCAGTTGCAAACCTTAGTCTGACTTTTTTATGGCGGTTTTGGAGCAGTGGCTTCTTCCTTGCTGAGCTGCCTTTCAGGTTATGTCGATGTAGATACTTTTGTACCTGTTTCCTCCAGCATCTTCACAAGGTCCTTTGCTGTTGTTCTGGGATTGATTTGCACTTTTCACACCAAAGTACGTTCATCTCTAGGAGACAGAACGTGTCTCTTTCCTGAGCGGTTTGACGGCTACGTGGTCCCATGGGGTTTATACTTGCGTACAATTGTTTGTACAGATGAACGTGGTACCTTCAGGCGTTTGGAAATTGCTCCCAAGGATGAACCAGACTTGTGGAGGTCTACACTTTTTATTTTGAGGTCTTGGCTGATTTATTTTGATTTTCCCATGATGTCAAGCAATGAGGCACTGAGTTTGAAGGTAGACCTTGAAATACGTCCACAGGTACACCTCCAGTTGACTCAAATTATGTCAATTAGCCTATCAGAAGCTTCTAAAGCCATGACATAATTGTATGGATTTTTCCAAGCTGTTTAAAGGCACAGTCAACTTAGTGTATGTATGTACACTTCTGACCCACTGGAATAGTGATACAGTGAATTACAAGTGAAATAATCTGTCTGTAAACAATTGTTGGAAAAATGACTTGTCATGCATAAAGTAGATGTCCTAACCGACTTGCCAAAACTATAATTTGTTAACAAGAAATTTGTAGAGTGGTTAAAAAACGAGTTTTAGTGGCTCCAACCTAAGTATATGTAAACTTCTGACTTCAACTGTACATAGCCTCGTTATTGTTATTTCATTGTTACCATTTAATATTGTTGACTTTAGTTTTTTTGATAAATATTTTCTTAACTCTTCTTGAACTGCACTGTTGGTTAAGGGCTAGCATTTCACGGTAAGGTCTGCACTTGTTGTATTTGGCGCATGTAACAAATAATGTTTGATTTGATTCCTGCTTGTTCATAGCCTTGTACTTTTCATTAACTGCCAGTTTGTTGTTGTTGTTGTTGTCCTGAGGTGGAACATATACAGCAGTCATGACAACAGATGAAGACTCTCGGGAGGTAGAAGGGTTGGCACTTGACCATCAGGTATTCCATCTGTTGTTGATGAAGAGACATATTCTTCCCCCTCTGCAGTTCCCTGAATCCGATGTCCTGAATTGAGAATCCATTGAGGGTATCTTGTCCGAAAGCCATGTTTAAAAAATATTGAGAATATTGCAGTTACAAGAGTCCCGTTGGTAGCAAATTGGCGATCGGAGGTCATTCATCTTATTATCAAGTGACAAATAGAATGGAGGGAAGTGGTGGCCAGTTTTCCCTTCACCTTAATCTCAACAGGACTTCAATCTCTTGTCACTTTCTAACTTGCGTTTCCTCTTGGGTAGCCCGAAGATTAGATCAGATGTAAATGAAAGTTGAAGCCGATCTGATGTTCAAAAGTTTTTGAGGAAATGTTAGCGGATACACGCCAAAATAATCACAAAATGGAAAAGTTGGGACTCAAGACGGCCGCCATGAAGTATGGCGCCATCATAGAGAGAATGGTCCAACACTAAACTGCCCCCCTGCATCCCCATCTGAGAGCCAACACCAGAAACAGATGTTCCATTTTCCCCATTTTTTCATGAATCATTCCAAAGCCAGCCGGAATCTCTCTCTCTCTCTCTCTCTCTCTCTCTCTCTCTCTCTCTCTTTTTCTCTCTTTTTCTCTCTCCTCTTTTTCTGCCTGTCCTGCTATGCTGGCTATTGCCTCAATAGTCGAGATTACCCAGAACTCTGTGTTCTGTCACAAGTCCCAGAACTCTGCTGCAGTAATCATTACACAGATATCATGATCTCATCTTTAATTTATCTTTAGGTCACCTGTTGATGCTCCCTGAAGAGACCTACAACTCTACCAGACATAGACATAACACAGACTTTATCATTGTCTTTTATCCTGTGTCTGTCCAGGGCTGTATTTTACAGTACAACATGTGTTGACCTATATTACTATATAAAAGCACTGTGGCTCTTCATCCTCTGTCAGTGGGGCAGCTGCCGGACACGGACACAGGAGTGGGGTGCTGGGTAGAGGTGGGGGTTCCTCCCCTCTGGACGGGCCTGAGCTGTAATGGCAGAGTAAAGAGCTTAAAATGGCACGGAAATTAACTTCCTGTCCCGCCATACACATATCTCATTACTTCCTGCTTTCCTCACATGGATCAGATGGCTGCCCCTGAAATCAGATCCCTGTTTCCCAGAGCCTTCATTTCCTCCTCTGTCTTCCCTGCTCTTCCGCAGTGGCCTGATGGTTCAGATGAGGAAAGGAGAAGTTGTTTCCTGCCTTTACTTTCTATATAAACGAAAGGGATGTTTTTGATAACTTTGTCTCAACAATGCATCCTAGATGTTTTGTTTCTGTGTGGAAATCTATGTATGGTGTGTCTGGTGTCTGGTAGGTGCGACCATCTGGTGTGTGAGTCTGGTGTGTGTGAGACTGTGTCTGTTGTGGGAGTCTGGTGTGTGTGAGACTGTGTCTGTTGTGTGAGTCTGGTGTGTGTGAGACTGTGTCTGTTGTGTGAGTCTGGTGTGTGTGAGACTGTGTCTGTTGTGTGAGTCTGGTGTGTGAGACTGTGTCTGGTGTGTGTGAGACTGTGTCTGTTGTGTGAGTCTGGTGTGTGTGACTGTCTGGTGTGTGTGAGTCTGGTGTGTGAGTCTGGTGTGTGTGAGACTTTGTCTGTTGTGTGTGTGAGTCTGGTGTGTGAGAGTCTGGTGTGTGAGACTGTGTCTGGTGTGTGTGAGACTGTGTCTGTTGTGTGAGTCTGGTGTGTGTGAGACTGTGTCTGTTGTGTGAGTCTGGTGTGTGAGATGGTGTCTGGTGTGTGTGACTGTCTGGTGTGTGTGAGTCTGGTGTGTGTCAGTCTGGTGTGTGAGTCTGGTGTGTGTGAGACTGTGTCTGTTGTGTGTGTGAGACTGTGTCTGTTGGTGTGTGTGAGACTGTGTCTGTTGTGTGTGTCCCTCAGGGTATGATGACATCTGTGATGTCCTTTGTCCAGAATGTCTGACTGACGTTATTACCACACAAAGACGGTCTATTGTCAAGGTTCCCATTAGCCTGGCTACGCCTGGGATCCCCCTAATGCTCTTTCCAGTGCTGCACATGCCTGATCCATGTGTTCATGTGACTCTGTGTATGGTGAGAGTGTATACCTCTTTGTGTACATTTGTGTGTGAGTGTGACTGGTGGAAATGTGCCTAATGAAGCCAGATGGGAAGATGGGATAAGTGTATGATAAAAGAACAATCCCCCCCATTCTGTTGTGTGTGTGTGTGTGTGTGTGTCCCAAGGCATCGCCCCACTTCCTGTTGCACAGTCACAGGAAGCAGGAAGTCGGCTCAATCAGAAATAACCTTTAAATTTCAACCACATTATAACGCAGATATTCTGTGTTCCGGATTGAATCTAGCCTCTAGGATCCCAGCGACGTTAGTCAAGAGGAATGAAAGATGGATTCTATATTATATCAATGTGATTCTAAAGATATTTATCCATTACATAGGATTGTGTAACCTAGAATAAAATGTGTAGTGTATCCTAATAGCTTAACAACATTCTCTCAATAATATAGAGTGTTCTGTATAGTTCCATCGATTGCAATACATACTGTACATATTTAAAACTTTGGAATATGATCAATTTAAAGCAAAAACAGGTGTCTTCAGATAGGCTATGTATTACATAATGCGCATCCACGTTCACTTTGAGGACTGTCGGAAGAAGTTGTCACATTTCTACTGAGGCTGAGGAAACATTGTCATCTTGCTTTCATCCCCCCTTCCCCTCATCCCATTTCCCCTGTTTCCACATCGCAGCGGACACTTCAAACGGGCGTGTGAGTTGAGGCTGCTGGGAGCAGAGGATTATGGGATAGCGTGGTGCTGATGAAGTCTGGTGGATCTGGGTCACAGATAAAAGCTGAGCAAACTGATGCAGAACTACTGCCACTTTAAAAAAAAACCTGGCCAACAGAACAGACTGGAACACTGTGGTTGCCAGGACAACTTTACTAGTTGTTTGATGTGCTGTAATGCCTTAGTTGGGTATCTATAATCATGATACATGATTATGGTAGAATTTAAGTTGGATCCTAATTATGTTGTTAGTGACTGTCTTGAATATTGCATCATTCTGCACTATTTTATTAACACAATTTATAAAGTTCCCTTAACTAAAATACATTTTTCCCATCTTACAAACCAAGCTGCACGGTAGAAAAGACTCTCGATGGACAACAAGGGTTTAATGATTTCTGAACCTTTAATTTGAAACGTCAGTGTTCAAGGGAAAATAAAACAGCAATATAAATATTAGCATAACAAATAAGAGATTAGGGGGGGGGGGGTTAAGAGTTTCATAAGAAAGATATCAGGCCACAGCACGGGAGAGGATTAATTCAGCAGCAGACGGACATACACACATATATAATATTTATAATCATTTGTTCATATGGACAGAGAGAGAGAGGCATTCCTGCACAAATGCGCGATATGAATCACAGAAAGAAAACGTAAAGAGGTTACAGAAGGATAGAAACATTTTTTCAATATACTTTTTTGTTTGTTTGGTTTCTTTACAGGGCGGTAAAACGGAGAGAGTGAAAAATGAACACAAAAATATGCGCAACACATATCACAAGTTAACTAGTCTATGTGTGTCACTGTTTACTCATCGTCTAAAGTTAGCAACTTTATTTATTTACACTGAAGAGTTAGTTAGTTGGCCTTCATGGTGTGTAGTTACTACATTGCAACACAAACTGTAGAAGAACATTTCAGAGATCTTCTTTTCTCACAGCGGTTTTCATATTTTTCTTGAAAAACAAATGCAACACATTCCAGTAGTAAAGCCACGCCTTGTGGAGAGATGCTGGACGTGGTCCGTACTATACAAACAACTGGCTCATGCCATCGACAGGACCAGTGTTTATTTACAGTGGGGAAGAGCCTTCACTGGACCAGGGAGTGGAGGGCAGAGTCTTGAGGTTAGCTTTACCAGAGTGGATTTACACTGAGGGGATAGATACAGCGAGGAATGGAACTAGCGAACTCTGTCCCCGCTCCCTTCTTCTGAAGTGGTATCTCCTCTGTGACATGGAGAGATGTGCTTGGCTCTGTCAACCTCTAACCTGGGTCAGTGCATTCGAGGAAGTTTAGGGGTGGACCTTGCCTATGTACATTCAGTGAGTAGAGCCAAGGTCGTTGTCCCCCTCCCAGTCAATCTAATGGTACCAACCCAGACGTCGTACCCCATCCCTTTCCACTCCCCCTTGAACCCTGCCTCCATGCTGCCTCTTCATGTGGTGGGAGCCTGACAGACGGACGACAAACTAAAGACTTCCTACGTATCTTCTAAACAACTCTTATGCTGCTGAGTCGTCAAAAAACATGTCTTATCACATCAAGAAATATAACTATCTGCACTTCAGGATACATAGCAAGGGGTGAACACTCAATCTGGAGCCTAGTGACCTAAGAAGTGTAACTTCTCAGCAATTTGTTGAAGATCTCTACTTGTGCCCTCCTCTGAAGGGCTTTTTACCCTACAGCTCATCTTTACAGTATGAACAGTGCATCTCCCATGGTTGAAGTGGGATAGCCAGTGAGGGGAGGGGGCATAAGGGGACAGCAGGTGGTCTCTATGCCCATCTATGGTGTTCTAAAAAAGGGAGAGGAGTTAAGGTGGTCGTCCTCTTTGCAACACTTAAGCAATGCATTGTTGAATCTTCTAGAAGGTCTGTGGTTTGAAGCTATAGGAACATGCAGAGGAGTAGAATACTCCCAGTGGACACGATACCCTTGTGTTCCAAAGAGCTGTGGTGTAGGATCCTATGAGGCTGATCCTATATAGCGGTGGAGGCTCGACGCTCACGTCGGGATTTTCACATTCAACTGAGTGCCGCACAGATTGGTTTTAGAACTGCTATATAGGAATCTATACTATAGTCATCTACTATAGTCAACACTGATCTCCTTTCCAACTCAGGAAAATAAACAATTACAAATCCAACATGAAACATCTTAGGGAACATGGTTAAAATATCAACCTGTGAATACGTCACTGGGTGAACCTTGTTACCCCAGCTAGGTTTCTTACACTCAATCTGTTGTCTGAAGTGAATCCAAATTCATTGACCCCCCCCCCCCCCCCCCAACTCCAGTCTTCCTTACCAGGAAATACCATTAATACTTTGCTGTTGAGTAGAACAGAACACAGGCTTTCCAAAAACAACTGTTTCTAGCTAGCCTTCAGAAAGAAAACAACTGTTTCTATCTAGCCTTCAGAATGAAAACAACTGTTTCTAGCTAGCCTTCAGAAAGAAAACAACCGTTTCTATCTAGCCTTCAGAAAGAAAACAAAAACAACCGTTTCTAGCTAGCCTTCAGAAAGAAAACAACCGTTTCTAGCTAGCCTTCAGAAAGAAAACAAAAACAACCGTTTCTAGCTAGCCTTCAGAAAGGAAACAAACACAACCGTTTCTAGCTAGCCTTCAGAAAGAAAACAACCGTTTCTAGCTAGCCTTCAGAAAGAAAACAAAAACAACCGTTTCCATCTAGCCTTCAGAAAGGAAACAAACACAACCGTTTCTAGCTAGCCTTCAGAAAGAAAACAACAACAACCGTTTCTAGCTAGCCTTCAGAAAGAAAACAAAAACAACCGTTTCTAGCTAGCCTTCAGAAAGGAAACAAAAACAACCGTTTCCATCTAGCCTTCAGAAAGGAAACAAAAACAACCGTTTCTAGCTAGCCTTCAGAAAGGAAACAAAAACAACCGTTTCCATCTAGCCTTCAGAAAGAAAACAAAAACAACTGTTTCTAGCTAGCCTTCAGAAAGAAAACAAAAACAACTGTTTCTAGCTAGCCTTCAGAAAGAAAACAACAACAACCGTTTCTAGCTAGCCTTCAGAAAGAAAACAACCGTTTCTAGCTAGCCTTCAGAAAGAAAACAAAAACAACTGTTTCTAGCTAGCCTTCAGAAAGGAAACAAAAACAACTGTTTCTAGCTAGCCTTCAGAAAGAAAACAACAACAACCGTTTCTAGCTAGCCTTCAGAAAGAAAACAAAAACAACTGTTTCTAGCTAGCCTTCAGAAAGGAAACAAAAACAACTGTTTCTAGCTAGCCTTCAGAAAGAAAACAAAAACAAAATGTCAATGCGGTTTCGAAACCTTCAACCCTTTCCAGATTCAAGAGCCCAAAAACAAACATTCCCAAACCATCTCCATATTTTGTGTTATCATATGAGCGTGACCAATACAATTCCAACCATGGTTAGAGTAAACGCATTGTGTGGAAAAGTGGGGGTGAGCGAGGGTTGAATTCACAGGAGGTTGGTGGCACTTTAATTGGGGAGGACAGGCTTGTGGTAATGGCTGGAGAGGAATGGTATCAAACACATGGTTTCCATGTCTTTGATGCCATTCCATTCGCTCTGTTCCGGCCATTACGAGCATTCCTCCCCTCAGCAGCCTCCTGTGGTTAAATTTCATTTCTCATTGGGTTGTTCTCTTCTCATCGTATACTCCATATCTATCCATTCATCGTTCGTCCTTCCATCCATCCTACTTCTTCTCTTTCTTGGTGGACTTCTTCTTGGAGGCGGGGGTCTGGGCAGCCTTGGGGGGTTCAGGCTGAGCCGAGGCCTCGGAGGGCTGGGCCTGCAGGGCCTGTTGTTGGGCTGCCATCTGCTGCTGCATCAGCATCTGCTGTTGCTGCTGCTGCTGCTGGGGATTGGAGGTCAGGGTGGCCGTGCTGCCAGGGATGTAGACGTTCTGACGGTAGTCGGGCACGTGCTGCAGGGTGAACTGGGGACTGTAACGGGTGCTTAGACCCATGGTGCCTGGTCCCAGGGTGGCGGTCGCTTCGCTCACTTCTGGGGAGAAGAGGGGCAGAGCGGGGAGGAGGAGAGCAGAGAGGAGAGAGAACATATTAACAAGATGTTCTGACACGGCAGAGATGACTTGTTTGTTAGGATTTCAATGATCACTTCTATGTGTTGCTTGGTAAACGTGTGTGTTTATGCAAAGCTAATTGGACTGAAATGAAGTGAATCGAGAGAGACTAAAATAATAAAGGCAGAGACCTTTTGTCAAGGTGGAGAAACTTGTGAATTCATGGTGTGCATGTGTGTGTGTTCATTTCTGAATGTATGTTTTATTTTATTTTTTATTTCATTTCACCTTTATTTAACCAGGTAGGCAAGTTGAGAACAAGTTCTCATTTACAATTGCGACCTGGCCAAGATAAAGCAAAGCAGTTCGACACATACAACAACACAGAGTTACACATGGAGTAAAACAAACATACAGCCAATAATACAGTATAAACAAGTCTATATACGATGTGAGCAAATGAGGTGAGATAAGGGAGGTAAAGGCAAAAAGGCCATGGTGGCAAAGTAAATACAATATAGCAAGTAAAACACTGGAATGGTAGATTTGCAATGGGAGAATGTGCAAAGTAGAAACAAAATAATGGGGTGCAAAGGAGCAAAATAAATAAATAAATAAAATACAGTAGGGAAAGAGGTAGTTGTTTGGGCTAAATTATAGATGGGCTATGTACAGGTGCAGTAATCTGTGAGCTGCTCTGACAGTTGGTGCTTAAAGCTAGTGAGGGAGATGTGTGTGAGTGACCTAGCTGCTAGCTCATAATTCTCTTCCAGCCCAGAGCTACAGGGACACACACACATCCCGACCCCGTTGCCTGCTCTCTGCCTCCACTACACGCACGCACGCATGCTCACACACACAAACGCAACCACACAAGCTAGTAGAATTAGACTACGGATAAAAGAAGCTGGGACAATAGCTGATTTGACAAGGCTGTTTCTGCTACCCTAACTGACTGTGCTATCTCCTAACTGACTGTGCTATCTCCTAACTGACTGTGCTATCTCCTAGCTGACTGTGCTATCTCCTAACTGACTGTGCTATCTCCTAGCTGACTGTGCTATCTCCTAGCTGACTGTGCTATCTCCTAACTGATTATTAATGCACTACCTAAAGCACCATCTGCCTTTGATAACATTCTAAACCCTCCGTTTCTAGTTGTTAACATGACTCGTCTGGGACCTCTGTTTCTAGTTGTTAATATGACTCGTCTGGGACCTCTGTTTCTTGTTGTTAATATGACTCGTCTGGTAGCTTCTGTTTCTAGTTGTTAATATGACTCGTCTGGTAGCCTCTGTTTCTAGTTGTTAATATGACTCGTCTGGTAGCCTCTGTTTCTAGTTGTTAATATGACTCGTCTGGTACCTCAGTTTCTAGTTGTTAATATGACTCGTCTGGGACCTCTGTTTCTTGTTGTTAATATGACTCGTCTGGTAGCTTCTGTTTCTAGTTGTTAATATGACTCGTCTGGTAGCCTCTGTTTCTAGTTGTTAATATGACTCGTCTGGTAGCCTCTGTTTCTAGTTGTTAATATGACTCGTCTGGTACTTCTGTTTCTAGTTGTTAATATGACTCGTCTGGTAGCCTCTGTTTCTAGTTGTTAATATGACTCGTCTGGTAGCTCTGTTTCTAGTTGTTAATATGACTCGTCTGGTACCTCTGTTTCTAGTTGTTAATATGACTCGTCTGGGACCTCTGTTTCTAGTTGTTAATATGACTCGTCTGGTACCTCTGTTTCTAGTTGTTAACATGACTCGTCTGGTAGCCTCTGTTTCTAGTTGTTAATATGACTCGTCTGGTAGCCTCTGTTTCTAGTTGTTAATATGACTCGTCTGGTAGCTCTGTTTCTAGTTGTTAATATGACTCGTCTGGTAGCTCTGTTTCTAGTTGTTAATATGACTCGTCTGGTAGCTCTGTTTCTAGTTGTTAATATGACTCGTCTGGTAGCCTCTGTTTCTTGTTGTTAATATGACTTGTCTGGTAGCTCTGTTTCTAGTTGTAAATATGACCCGCCTGGTACCTCTGTTTCTTGTTGTTAATATGACTCGTCTGGTAGCCTCTGTTTCTAGTTGTTAATATGACTCGTCTGGTACCTCAGTTTCTAGTTGTTAATATGACTCGTCTGGGACCTCTGTTTCTTGTTGTTAATATGACTCGTCTGGTAGCTTCTGTTTCTAGTTGTTAATATGACTCGTCTGGTAGCCTCTGTTTCTAGTTGTTAATATGACTCGTCTGGTAGCCTCTGTTTCTAGTTGTTAATATGACTCGTCTGGTACCTCAGTTTCTAGTTGTTAATATGACTCGTCTGGGACCTCTGTTTCTTGTTGTTAATATGACTCGTCTGGTAGCTTCTGTTTCTAGTTGTTAATATGACTCGTCTGGTAGCCTCTGTTTCTAGTTGTTAATATGACTCGTCTGGTAGCCTCTGTTTCTAGTTGTTAATATGACTCGTCTGGTACCTCTGTTTCTAGTTGTTAATATGACTCGTCTGGTAGCCTCTGTTTCTAGTTGTTAATATGACTCGTCTGGTAGCTCTGTTTCTAGTTGTTAATATGACTCGTCTGGTACCTCTGTTTCTAGTTGTTAATATGACTCGTCTGGTACCTCAGTTTCTAGTTGTTGATATGACTCGTCTGGTACCTCTGTTTCTAGTTGTTAATATGACTCGTCTGGTAGCTCTGTTTCTAGTTGTTAATATGACTCGTCTGGGACCTCTGTTTCTAGTTGTTAATATGACTCGTCTGGTACCTCTGTTTCTAGTTGTTAACATGACTCGTCTGGTAGCCTCTGTTTCTAGTTGTTAATATGACTCGTCTGGTAGCCTCTGTTTCTAGTTGTTAATATGACTCGTCTGGTAGCTCTGTTTCTAGTTGTTAATATGACTCGTCTGGTAGCTCTGTTTCTAGTTGTTAATATGACTCGTCTGGTAGCTCTGTTTCTAGTTGTTAATATGACTCGTCTGGTAGCCTCTGTTTCTTGTTGTTAATATGACTTGTCTGGTAGCTCTGTTTCTAGTTGTAAATATGACCCGCCTGGTACCTCTGTTTCTTGTTGTTAATATGACTCGTCTGGTACCTCTGTTTCTAGTTGTTAATATGACTCGTCTGGTAGCTCTGTTTCTAGTTGTTAATATGACTCGTCTGGGACCTCTGTTTCTAGTTGTTAATATGACTCGTCTGGTAGCTCTGTTTCTAGTTGTTAATATGACTCGTCTGGTAGCTCTGTTTCTAGTTGTTAATATGACTCGTCTGGTAGCCTCTGTTTCTAGTTGTTAATATGACTCGTCTGGTACCTCTGTTTCTAGTTGTTAATATGACTCGTCTGGTACCTCTGTTTCTAGTTGTTAATATGACTCGTCTGGTACTTCTGTTTCTAGTTGTTAATATGACTCGTCTGGTAGCTCTGTTTCTAGTTGTTAATATGACTCGTCTGGTAGCCTCTGTTTCTTGTTGTTAATATGACTCGTCTGGTAGCTCTGTTTCTAGTTGTTAATATGACCCGTCTGGTACCTCTGTTTCTAGTTGTTAATATGACTCGTCTGGTAGCTCTGTTTCTAGTTGTTAATATGACCTGTCTGGTACTTCTGTTTCTAGTTGTTAATATGACCCGTCTGGTACCTCTGTTTCTAGTTGTTAACATGACCCATCTGGTACCTCTGTTTCTAGTTGTTAATATGACCCGTCTGGTAGCCTCTGTTTCTAGTTATTAATATGACTCGTCTGGTAGCTCTGTTTCTAGTTGTTAATATGACTCGTCTGGTAGCTCTGTTTCTAGTTGTTAATATGACTCGTCTGGTAGCTCTGTTTCTAGTTGTTAATATGACTCGTCTGGTAGCTGTGTTTCTAGTTGTTAACATGACTCGTCTGGTAGCCTCTTTCTAGTTGTTAATATGACCCGTCTCGTACCTCTGTTTCTTGTTGTTAATATGACTTGTCTGGTAGCCTCTGTTTCTAGTTGTTAATATGACTCGTCTGGTAGCTCTGTTTCTAGTTGTTAATATGACTTGTCTGGTACTTCTGTTTCTAGTTGTTAATATGACCCGTCTGGTACCTCTGTTTCTAGTTGTTAACATGACCCGTCTGGTACCTCTGTTTCTAGTTGTTAATATGACTCGTCTGGTAGCTCTGTTTCTAGTTGTTAATATGACCCACCTGGTAGCCTCTGTTTCTTGTTGTTAATATGACTCGTCTGGTACCTCTGTTTCTTGTTGTTAATATGACTCGTCTGGTAGCCTCTGTTTCTAGTTGTTACAGTGCCTTGCGAAAGTATTCGGCCCCCTTGAACTTTGCGACCTTTTGCCACATTTCAGGCTTCAAACATAAAGATATAAAACTGTATTTTTTTGTGAAGAATCAACAACAAGTGGGACACAATCATGAAGTGGAATGACATTTATTGGATATTTCAAACTTTTTTAACAAATCAAAAACTGAAAAATTGGGCGTGCAAAATTATTCAGCCCCCTTAAGTTAATACTTTGTAGCGCCACCTTTTGCTGCGATTACAGCTGTAAGTCGCTTGGGGTATGTCTCTATCAGTTTTGCACATCGAGAGACTGAATTTTTTTCCCATTCCTCCTTGCAAAACAGCTCGAGCTCAGTGAGGTTGGATGGAGAGCATTTGTGAACAGCAGTTTTCAGTTCTTTCCACAGATTCTCGATTGGATTCAGGTCTGGACTTTGACTTGGCCATTCTAACACCTGGATATGTTTATTCTTGAACCATTCCATTGTAGATTTTGCTTTATGTTTTGGATCATTGTCTTGTTGGAAGACAAATCTCCGTCCCATTCTTCCAGAATGGTCCTGTATTTGGCTCCATCCATCTTCCCATCAATTTTAACCATCTTCCCTGTCCCTGCTGAAGAAAAGCAGGCCCAAACCATGATGCTGCCACCACCATGTTTGACAGTGGGGATGGTGTGTTCAGCTGTGTTGCTTTTACGCCAAACATAACGTTTTGCATTGTTGCCAAAAAATTCAATTTTGGTTTAATCTGACCAGAGCACCTTCTGCCACATGTTTGGTGTGTCTCCCAGGTGGCTTGTGGCAAACTTTAAACAACACTTTTTATGGATATCTTTAAGAATTGGCTTTCTTCTTGCCACTCTTCCATAAAGGCCAGATTTGTGCAATATACGACTGATTGTTGTCCTATGGACAGAGTCTCCCACCTCAGCTGTAGATCTCTGCAGTTCATCCAGAGTGATCATGGGCCTCTTGGCTGCATCTCTGATCAGTCTTCTCCTTGTATGAGCTGAAAGTTTAGAGGGACGGCCAGGTCTTGGTAGATTTGCAGTGGTCTGATACTCCTTCCATTTCAATATTATCGCTTGCACAGTGCTCCTTGGGATGTTTAAAGCTTGGGAAATCTTTTTGTATCCAAATCCGGCTTTACACTTCTTCACAACAGTATCTCGGACCTGCCTGGTGTGTTCCTTGTTCTTCATGATGCTCTCTGCGCTTTTAACGGACCTCTGAGACTATCACAGTGCAGGTGCATTTATACGGAGACTTGATTACACACAGGTGGATTGTATTTATCATCATTAGTCATTTAGGTCAACATTGGATCATTCGGAGATCCTCACTGAACTTCTGGAGAGAGTTTGCTGCACTGAAAGTAAAGGGGCTGAATAATTTTGCACGCCCAATTTTTCAGTTTTGATTTGTTAAAAAAGTTTGAAATATCCAATAAATGTCGTTCCACTTCATGATTGTGTCCCACTTGTTGTTGATTCTTCACAAAAAAATACAGTTTTATATCTTTGTTTGAAGCCTGAAATGTGGCAAAAGGTCGCAAAGTTCAAGGGGGCCGAATACTTTCGCAAGGCACTGTAATATGACTCGTCTGGTAGCCTCTGTTTCTAGTTGTTAATATGACTCGTCTGGTAGCCTCTGTTTCTTGTTGTTAATATGACCCATCTGGTACCTCTGTTTCTTGTTGTTAATATGACTCGTCTGGTAGCTGTGTTTCTAGTTGTTAATATGACTCGTCTGGTAGCTGTGTTTCTAGTTGTTAATATGACTCGTCTGGTAGCTCTGTTTCTAGTTGTTAATATGACTCGTCTGGTACCTCTGTTTCTAGTTGTTAAAATGATTCGTCTGGTACCTCTGTTTCTTGTTGTTAATATGACTCGTCTGGGACCTCTGTTTCTAGTTGTTAATATGACTCGTCTGGTACCTCTTTTTCTAGTTGTTAATATGACTCATCTGGTACCTCTGTTTCTAGTTGTTAATATGACTCGTCTGGTACCTCTGTTTCTAGTTGTCAATATGACTTGTCTGGTAGCCTCTGTTTCTTGTTGTTAATATGACTCGTCTGGTAGCTGTGTTTCTAGTTGTTAACATGACTCGTCCGGTAGCCTCCATTTCTAGTTAACATGACTCGTCTGGTACCTCTGTTTCTAGTTGTTAATATGACTCGTCTGGTAGCCTCTGTTTCTTGTTGTTACTATGACTCGTCTGGGACCTCTGTTTCTAGTTGTTAATATGACTCGTCTGGTACTTCTGTTTCTAGTTGTTAATATGACTCGTCTGGTAGCTGTGTTTCTAGTTGTTAATATGACTTGTCTGGTAGCCTCTGTTTCTTGTTGTTAATATGACTCGTCTGGTAGCTGTGTTTCTAGTTGTTAATATGACTTGTCTGGTAGCTCTGTTTCTAGTTGTTAATATGACTTGTCTGGTAGCTGTGCCCTGGCTCTGTCTGAACCTGCACAGAGTGTATCCTCTTTCTCACTGTGATGACAGACACACTATCCAGCCAGAGTCATTCTATCATTCTCCTAATGGAAACCGTAAGATCACATCCGGGGTGTGTGAGCAGTGTCTTGGAGGGAGGGGTATATGTGTGTGCGTGGGAGGATTGATGTGTCAATGGTAGAAATAACAATGAAACAATGACAGAAGTCTATGTGCTAAGACTTCTTATTGAAGTTTGTCTGCCTGTCTCTCTGTACAATGAGTCATGGACATCTTTATCAATGAGTCTGGCTTCATGCCCTCTAACATAACAGGAACAAACCATGACCCCTCCCTCCCTTCCCCTTTACCCCACCACATTGAGGGAGAGAGGGGGATAAAAACAAATGAAGATGGGGATGTGGTGATGGAAAGAGAGGGATAGAGAGTGGTAGAGGATTGGAATAAAGGATAGAGAGATGAATGGAGAAGTGTTGGACTCACCGTTGGCGGCGGCCATCAGGGCTTGGAGCTGCTCAGCCTCGGTGGGGGGGTTGGGCCAGGGTCCGGTTCCCATGGCCATTTCAGGGGGGCCTCCAGCTCTGCAAGGACAGAGAGAGACAGAGGACACATACGTCAACAACTGGCAGCCATTATGGAATTCTAGTCTTTTGAGAGTGTTTTGTTGTGTTGCTGGTCCCTGGTGTGACGTTTGGTGGTTTATGATGTCAAGTCACAGCGTCTGATCATGAGTAGACACAGCCTGCGTGTACATCCGAAGATGATGTACACACACACACAGTCATGTGCACACATGAGCACACACTTCAGTACATCCTCACTCTCTCTAGCATGTCCACTAGCACAGCACCATGTAGTAAATCGGATGGCACCACATTAAAAAAGAACAGCTGGCTAAACACACGGACACACACACGTTGAACATTTCCATATGGGCAATGTTGATCTTCAAAGGGTTGTTTTTTAGTCTGTAATCAGCATGTAGAGGAACAAAGGAAGGAGTAGACCTGCTCTCTAGAACGCTCACCTTCTTACACACACACACACACACACACACACACACACACACACACACACACACACACACACACAAACAAACATTTAGGTCAAATAGTTTTCTGCTAGTCCTGTCCTGTTTCACAAGACCTAACGGAGAAGGCCACTGATACTCTGCAGTTTGTTTTCTGGGTTCTTCAGTTCTGTATCTGACTGCCTGGGCTTTACAATGTCCCTGTTCTCTAACCTTCCCTACCCTGCCATATCTCACAGAGTCCTATAGGCATTAGGCACGGGCATTTCCTCGAAGCAGTCGACTGATGGTTTTCACCCACACCAGTCTCTTCAGCAGCTGTTTGACGACCTAAATCAGTAGTTCATTAGCTCCAGGAGGTTGTGGGCAGTAGTTCATTAGCTCCAGGAGGTTGTGGGCAGTAGTTCATTAGCTCCAGGAGGTTGTGGGCAGTAGTTCATTAGTTCCAGGAGGTTGTGGGCAGTAGTTCATTAGTTCCAGGAGGTTGTGGGCAGTAGTTCATTAGCTCCAGGAGGTTGTGGGCAGTAGTTCATTAGTTCCAGGAGGTTGTGGGCAGTAGTTCATTAGTTCCAGGAGGTTGTGGGCAGTAGTTCATTAGCTCCAGGAGGTTGTGGGCAGTAGTTCATTAGCTCCAGGAGGTTGTGGGCAGTAGTTCATTAGCTCCAGGAGGTTGTGGGCAGTAGTTCATTAGCTCCAGGAGGTTGTGGGCAGTAGTTCATTAGCTCCAGGAGGTTGTGGGCAGTATTGGGGGGTTACATAATCAGATGACTTTTTACAGTTACTTTGTCAAACAACGCTACGCGTGCATTACTTTCAGAATCATATCTCTACGGGGTGCATGTTTCCGTGATCTGGTCTCCACTTGTTTCCTCATTTAGTTCTGGAGTGAACGGTAGTGCTGAGCAATTCTGTGACATGTAGGTTATTTTTCATTTTTTAAAACAACTAATTGACCGACGTCAATTAAATTATTTGAATTCCATTTTGTTCGTGTAATTTTTTTCTGTGAACTAAATGCACAGTTTCTTTAGAGATAAATCAGATCAAGTCCGAACTGGGCAATGTAGTTGGAAGTTGTAGTTTCCAACAGGCCAATATTCTACATAGTTTAGCACAGAAAACGTGGTAATTAATTACATGACCATAATCCATTGCGGGCCTACTACTGTGTGGGGCAGACACAGAGGGAGAGAAGAGAAAGAAGAACGCGCGATGGAGAGGGATAGAGAGCAGTTGCTTCGCAAAGTATCTCTACCTAAAAATACATGATCTAAGTGATGGATAGTTGGTGTTCAGCAGTCATAAAAGTATGTCTTATTTACTTTGAAATTAATAATATAAATAATAAATAATATAAGTAATAAAGTAATCGAATAAAACTAATGTAATATACACAACAACTGAAGTATTTTATTAAAGTGAAGTAGTGTGAATAAATGATGGTTAACAAGTGATAAGTAGTAATGGGCAGTCACTACTGTCATGGGACTTTAATTGTTTCAGTCTGTGTTGTTACATCATTCAACCCACATAATGCATAGTGCATTTCATGTTTGTTTTTTAAATAATCAAAATCGTACCGACCTTAAAAAGCACTAATCGCTCAGCACTAGCAAGCAAAGAAAGGATATTTGGAGAAAAGCCATGACAGCTGCTTTCCATAGAAATGTATAGAGGGCACTCCTCTGACCTTTGCCATTGATCACTTCTGTGATATTTGTTTTGTTTATTTGGATCCCCATTAGCTTTTGCAGAAGCAGCAGCTACTCTTCCTGGGGTCCACAAGAAACACAAAACATGACAAGGAAAGTAAAACATAGAGGGCTTTCCCGTCTAGTGCCCTCTATACATCTCTATAGGTCCGTGTACGTGCAGTCTATAACCAGAATTGACAGATTTTGAATGAAAAGATAGGAAATCTGTACAGATGTTTGGCTTACAGTATATATGGCTAATTAAGCAGCCCATATATAGTGCAGAACTTGTAGACTAGCACAGGGAAGCAGAGTCCCAGATGAAAGGAGGAACTAGTGACTAAACCCGAGTTAGAAAGTAGTCTGACTTTGGTAGAGTGTGCGCGGTTCGCCTTGCTCCCTCCGACAGTCAAACAAACAATATTTTTTTTTAAATGTTCATGAAACTAGTGTAAAGTAATATAGCTTTTTTATGATTTTTTTCAAATTTAACTAGGCAAGAACAATTTCTTATTTTCAAAAACCTGGACGACGCTGGGCCAATTGTGTGCCGCCCTATGGGACTCCATGGGACGACGCTGGGCCAATTGTGTGCCGCCCTATGGGACTCCATGGGACGACGCTGGGCCAATTTTGTGCCACCCTATGGGACTCCATGGGACAACGCTGGGCCAATTGTGTGACGCCCTATGGGACTCCATGGGACGACGCACAAATGTAACAAGTAAATGTAATATGTAATGTAATACTTTCCCAAGTAACTAATGACACCACTGGTTGTAGGTAAAGGCTGTGCCCCTGTTTGAAGCCCCAGGGAGGAAAGAGAATGGCACGCGAGGGTTAAAAAGGTCTCAGGTCCAGCTTCCTGACTTATACGAGCAGCAGTAAAAATAAGATGAATGCGTGTCATGGACTGCAGTTTAAAAAAATAACTGAATGCCAATTAAAAACCCATTGGACTAAAGTACATGGAACGGGGGAATAGGATTTTGTTTATTATCTACTTCACTTGCTTTGGGAATGTTAACATATGTTTCCCATGCCAATAAAACCGTTACATATGAGAGCAGTGGAGGCTGCTGAGGGGAGGACGGCTCATAATAATGGCTTGAACGGAGCAAATGGAATGGCATCAAACCATGTGAGGATAGAGATTGAGCATGTTTTTGTAAAAACAAGTGGGGTGACCCAGCTTGCCAAAATGTTCTGCCAAATTTTTACCCACATTTAATTTTCTGCCAAAAATGTACTGATGTGCCAAAGCGTGAGACAGTCTTACATGTTTGACCACTGCCAGCATCTCAAATGAGAACCAGACAAGGTTAAAGTGGGGTCAGTGGAGGCAGCTGGGAGGCCATTTTGATTAGTTTCCTTTGGTGGATTGGAGAGATGAGGAGGCCTTGTTTGTCGCTAATTATCCTCTCCTTGCTCTATCACTTCCTGCGGTCAGGACTATCACTCCCTGCGGTCAGGACTATCTCTTCCTGTGGCTAAGACGATTACTATTCATGCTCAGAGGGATCATTCTCACTGGTCAGTAAGAGCTGCTACTGTAACCATGCATGAAATAACCCTCTTATCTACGAGGAGGCCTTCAAACGGCTTCCTCAACTCTACTGTCCACTTCAACTATGTGTTACTCCTGTCCAATCCTTCTACAGAGAAGTAGGCGTTATTCCTGTCCTTCTCTACAAGGTCCTGTTCAACCCCGTTCTCCGCCAGCTGGGTTCCATCCATCATCGCACAGTCGTTTCAAAACCCTCTTTTCTGGCCACCAGGGAAAGCGCAGAAGAACCCCCATAGAGTGTCAGTGTGTCTGGGAAAAGCAGCAAACTCAACACATCAAAGGAATCTCTATTTGGGATAAAACATATTTTACACCGAACTAAAAACAGGACAACAGTCTTTGATTACACCACCACACCAAGCGAAGTAAAACTCCACAAAATACAGACATTGAAGAAACTCGAAGCATCTCACTACACACGAGGGAACCAATCAGAGATCCCCATCAAAGTCTCACTATCGCAGAGGGACCAACAGCCCAGCTCGGCACAGGCTAGTGAATCTGCGATCAGGGATACCTACACACAACACTGCAGAGCTCTACCTACCAAGCTGTGGCTACTCTCTGCCCTTAACAACTGGTGTCGGATCAGTTTCCCTTACCTCAGCTCCAACATTACCCATTTACCAATGACAAAATCGATCCAGAACAGTTGTTAAGGGGATAAAGTGACCACACTGTATACTATACACATGTTGATACCTTATGCTTCGCTTCTGCGGCCATCTTATGTGATCACCATGGTAGTTGCAGGGACTGGAAACACAAGAGAAGTGTTGTGACTTCTATTTCCTCAGGATCTACAGGCTAGGGGAAGATCAGGCAATATCAACTCAGCGGCGCTCCACTCTCCTGTGAAAAATGTTGCGCCTGTGACATCCATCCAACATTTCAAAGAGAAGCCAAGTTTTCCAAATGGACCACTTCCAATGTATCCACAACCACAGTGGCATCCAGCATGGACAGCTGTTGTCTTTGTTCCCTGCTAAAGCTGCCTTGTGTGTGTGTGTGTCCGTGAGTGCATTTGTGTGTTGTGTACGTGCGTGCGTTTGTGTGTTGCGTGTCTGTACGTGCGTGTGTTGCGTTTGTGTGCGTTTGTGTTGTGTTGTGTGCGTGCGGTTGTGTGTGTGTGTACGTGCATGCGTGGGGTTGTGTGTGTGCGTGGGTGGGTGGGTGGGTGGGTGGGGTTGTGTGTGTGTGTGTGCGTGGGTGGGTGGGGTTGTGTGTGTGTGTGTGTGTGTGTGTGTGTGTACGTGCGTGGGCGTGTGTACGTGCGTGTGCGTGTGTACGTGCGTGTGTGTATGTGTACGTGCGTGTGTGTATGTGTACATGCGTGTGTGTATGTGTACGTGCGTGTGTGTGTATGTGTACGTGCGTGGGTTTGTGTGTACGTGCGTGGGTTTGTGTGTGTGTGTGTGTGCGTGGGTCTGTGTGTGTATGTGTACGTGCGTGTGTGTATGTGTACGTGCGTGTGTGTATGTGTACGTGCGTGGGTTTGTGTGTACGTGCGTGGGTTTGTGTGTGTGTGTGTGTGTGTGCGTGCGTGGGTCTGTGTGTGTGTGTGTGTATGTGTGCGTGCGTGGGTCTGTGTGTGTGTGTGTGTATGTGTACGTGCGTGGGTTTGTGTGTGTGTGTGTGTGTACATGCGTGGGTTTGTGTGTGTGTTGTACGTGCGTGGGTTTGTGTGTGTGTGTGTACGTGCGTGGGTTTGTGTGTGTGGGTGTGTGTGTATGTGCGTGGGTTTGTGTGTGTGTGTACGTGCGTGGGTTTGTGTGTGTGTGTGTGTGTGTGTGTACGTGCGTGGGTTTGTGTGTGTGTGTGTGTACGTGCGTGGGTTTGTGTGTGTGTGTGTGTACGTGCGTGGGTTTGTGTGTGTGTACGTGCGTGGGTTTGTGTGTGTGTGTGTGTGTGTGTGTAAGGTGCGTGGGTTTGTGTGTGTGTGTGTACGTGCGTGGGTTTGTGTGTACGTGCGTGGGTTTGTGTGTGTGTGTGTGTGTACGTGCGTGGGTTTGTGTGTGTGTGTGTACGTGCGTGGGTTTGTGTGTGGGTTTGTGTGTGTGTGTGTGTGTACGTGCGTGGGTTTGTGTGTGTGCAAGAAAAGCAGGCTAGGAGAGGAGAGAGTTTCCTCTCCCAGATGGTTGATTTCAGATGAGGACGCATGGAATGTATTGTGTAATGTTCTGTTGTGGAAACTGCTGCAGCAATTTGGAACACAATGCGGGCTGAATAAGCAATGAAGGGGCACACAGTCACACACAGTTACTCACACACAGTTACACACACACTGATTGGTGTCGGTAGATGCAATTCCCCAGCTACCGCTATGAAACAGCCAATCATTGATGTCAAACAGTAAATCACAAGTGGTCAATCAAATGCAATCACCCAGATGGAAACACGGCGATCAATGAGACACAATGTGGAGGTTAGAAATCTGTGCGCTTATGTTCTCCCCTCCCTGTCACTCTGGTCCCCTCCCTGTCACTCTGGTCCCCTCCCTGTCACTCTGGTCCCCTCCTCGCATGAGCAGTACTGAGTGATGGCACACAGGCTCTGAGCAGAGGGAAGGAGGGAGAGGAATGGAAGCCATTTTGTATGTGAGGGAGAGAACAGCCTGGAGACAGGCAGGAGAGACACTCGGGAGAGACAGGCAGGAAAGGGAGAAGAATCTGACTGTTCACTCAGAGGAATCAGAGCTCATATGGAATCTCTCCGTTATCTTCAAAGTCTCTGTGCCTCAGTATCTGATGTCATCACCGCTGAGAACTGTATGTTCCTACTGCTTCCTCTCCTCCCTCCCTTCACCCATCTCTCCATCTCTCTTGCTATCCATCGCTTTATCTCGCTGTCTCCCCATCTCCAGGCCTCACTCTCTTGCTCTGCTCACTCCTCTGTTGCCCTCCTTCCCTCTGAAAGCCTCTGAGCAACACCAAAGCCCAGTTACTCGTCATGAATACATAATGTGTGTGTGTGTGTGTGTGTGTGTGTGTGTGTGTGTGTTTGTGTGTGTGTGTGTGAGAGAGACAGAGAATCTATGTACTCACCCACTGGGTCCAGGTCTCTGGCCTTGGGTGAAGCGCCAATCGGCGTTAGGAGGCTTTTGCTGTGAAGAAAACACAAAATCAAATCTCTGTTCTACATACAAACAACGGGACCATGGGACTGTGTGTCCGTCTGTCTGTCTTATGCATTACTGTTTGGGTCTCAGGCCATTCGGGCGTGTGTGTATGTGTGTGTACTCTTTTTGTCTGTAGTCAGGGGGTTGAATAAAGGGCATGCATCTTCCAGCCTACATGGGAGGCCATTTTGTTCTGAAATCCATGGAGCAGAAAATGTCAGTGAAGTGTACTGAGACACACACAGAGAGACTTGGACACCGCTCCCAATTACAGTCACAAAACAAAATCAACTCAGGAACTAAAAGGATTTCACGGGATATGGACAGGATATGTGTCATGCTTGTTGCATTACTGGTTATACCCTTAATACAGAACTTCAAGCTTTACAAAGTCTCAGTTTATCAGATTCAGACAACACAAGATCACCATTGATGAGATATTCCCTCAAATTTATTCACAATAGGTGACAACATCTAAAACGTGTTGTGGCTGATTCACAGTGATAGGGACTCCATATAGCCAGTATATAGACAAGTTAACTGGTTTTGTCTGATTCACAGTGATAAGGACTCCATATAGCCTGTATAGAGCTAAGTTAACGTGTTGTGGCTGATTCCCACCTATTTTCTCTTTCCCTCTCCCTATTTTCCCTCTTTCTCTCACTCTATTTTCCCTCTCTCTCTATTTCCCTCTCTCTCTCCCTATTCTCCCTCTCTCTCCCTTTTTTCCCTCTTTCTCTCTCTCCCTATTTTCCCTCTTTCTCTCTCTCTATATTTTCCCTCTTTCTCTCTCTCTATTTTCCCTCTCTCCCTTTTTTCCCTCGTTCTCTCTCTCTATTTTCCCTCTCTCTATTTTCCCTCTCTCTCCCTTTTTTCCCTCTCTCTCTCCCTATTTTCCCTCTTTCTCTCTCTCTATTTTCCCTCTCTCCCTTTTTTCCCTCTTTCTCTCTCTCTCTATTTTCCCTCTCTCTCCCTTTTTTCCCTCTTTCTCCCTTTTTTCCCTCTTTCTCTCACTCCCTATTTTCCCTCTCTCTCTCCCTATTTTCCCTCTCTCTCCCTATTTTCCTTCTCTCTCCCTATTTTCCTTCTCTCTCTCCTTTCCCCCTCTCTCTCTCCCTATTTTCCCTCTCTCTCTCCCCCTTTCTCTCTCTCTCTATTTTCTCTCTCTCCCCCTATTTCCCTTTCTCTCTCTCTCTCTATTTTCTCTCTTTCTGTATTTTTTCTCTCTCCCTATTTTCCCCTCTCTATCTCCCCATTTCCCTCTCTCTCTCTCCCTATTGTTTTTTTTTCTCTCTATATATATTTTCCCTCCCTCTCTCCCTATTTCCCTCTCTCTCTATATTTTCTCTCTCGCTCCCTATTTTCCCTCTCTCCTCCCTATTTTCCCTTGCTCTCCCTATTTCCCTCTCTCTCTGTCCCTATTTTCCCTCTCTCTCCTCTAGCTATTTTCTCTCTCCCTATTTCCCTCTCTCCCTCCCTCTCTCTCTCTCCCTATTTTCCCCCTCTCTCTCTCTCTCCTTATTTTCCCTGTCTCTCTCCTTATTTTCCCTCTCCCTATTTTCTCTCTCTCCCCCTATTTTCTCTCTCTCCCCCTATTTTCCCTCTTTCTCTCTCTACATATTTTCTCTCTACCTATTTTCCCTCTTTCTCTCTCTACATATTTTCTCTCTCTCCCTATTTTCCCTCTCTCTTTCTACCTATTTTCCCTCTTTCTCTCTCTACATATTTTCTCTCTCCCTATTTTCCCTCTTTCTCTCTCTACATATTTTCTCTCTCTACATATTTCCCTCTCTCGCTACCTATTTTCCCTCTTTCTCTCTCTACCTATTTTCCCTCTTTCTCTCTCTACCTATTTTCCCTCTTTCTCTCTCTACCTATTTTCCCTCTTTCCCTCTCTACCTATTTTCCCTCTTTCTCTTGCTACATATTTTCTCTCACTCTCCCTATTTTACATCTCTCTCTCTCTCTCTCGCGCATGTTGGGCATCGAGGCAGTAAATAGACCCTTGGCTCTGTTCCAGACCCTGTCTCCTAATCAACACAGGAGGAGAAAACAGGAGAGAAGAGAAAGGCTCCCCAGAGAGAAGTCAGCACTGCTGCCACTGAATTATCAACACAACTGTTCTACCACACTGAGACACAGAGACGGAAGAAAGAGAGAGGGGGAGGGATAGAAGGAGGGAGGTAGAGACAGGGGTAGAGCAACACACTATCCAATTTCAATAACAACACTGGCTAACACAGAATTTACAAGCTGCACCAAAATGCCCCACTGATTAAATATCAGTCTACCCAAGGGTCTCGTAACACAATGATACACATCGCTCACATCTGTATGCATATTCTATCCTGTCAAGGATCCTTTAAATGTATACTTACATTGATAAGAGACTGTCAATTAAACCAAACAGGAATACCCTGGTCTCTGAACTATGAATAGGCTTCTAAATAAGACAATCATGACAGGGAGGGAAGAAAGGTGTGTAATCTAATCTTCTCCACTCATGTAGTGGGTATTTAGTTTCAAACGGAGAGACAGACGCACAGATGGATATTTCCCCATTTCTCTCTCTGCTGGTTTTGGCGGCAGTTGTCATGGCAGTAAGGGAGAAAAGAGAAAACGTGTTTCCTCATCTGAAAATGAACGAGGGGCCCAACATTCCAGCAGTGTGACGCTCACTGCCGACAAAACCATTCCCAGAGGTCATTCCCAGAGGTCATTCCCAGGTCTCGCCACAGGCATGTAGAATAAAGGCAAACAGATTCTGGGCTGGCGTTCCATACAGGGACACTATGTAGTGTTACTGTACTGAGGTGAGTTCACACATTTGAAGGGTCAAGTGACGTTAGCAAGAGCACAACAGCTCACATTCATTTCTATCTCTTTCAGTTTGTATGTAACGTAATAAATGTGTACTAACTTTCTGCCCCTAAAATGGGGACCGGTGCTCCAGAAAGCTGATCCAGAGTCAGTTAAAGGCAGAACCAAGAAAGTGACCAGAGAGGATCAAATCCACTAGACTCCCTCAGTGAGAAGTTCTGCCGGCTCTGAGGCCAGATAGGGATTAGAGTTCTCCTGTTCTGATCCATAGAGACTTATCAGAATTATAGCTCCTAGCACACAGTTACCACAGGAGTTAGAACCGTAGGTAGAGAACCTACTGCCTTACAGCCTGTTCATGTCCATTGGATACTGTGGATGAAAACAGTCAGTATAGAGGTTTAAAATCATTGAGGATTTATCTGATGTGGAGAAGGATAATCACAGTGAGGGGTGGCTCTGGATTCCAGTGGGAAGAGACACTAATCGCTGAACATGAACGTCTGGTCTCCATCTGTCTGTCTGTCGGTCGGTCGAACCAGAAAAGACTGGCCAGAATCTGATGAATAGAAGAGATTCACAGCAGGCTTCTCTGCCGAAACACACACACACCCTCCATTGGCATGGTTATCACACAGGCTGGACCCACCTGGTGCTTTGTGCTGTGTGAGGAAGTTACCGTTTTCAAACACACACCAAAACACACACACACACACCCGAAGCTCTTTACATTAACAGAACTGTGGCTAGACTGCACCTGGTGCTCTGTCTGAACGTGGAGGTCCCTCCAACAGTAAATAGACAAATAATATACAGTACCAGACAAAAGTTTGGACACACCTACTCATTCCAGGGTATTTTTTAATTTGGACTATTTTCTACATTGTAGAATAATAGTGAAAACATAAATACTATGACATTTTTGACTGGTACTGTAGATAGGCCATTTAACAGATGTGTCATGTGTGCATCAATTTTACATAAGTGGTGGTCCCGGGAACCGAACCCACTACCCTGGTGTTACATGCTCTACCAACTGAGCTTCACAAACCCCCACACTCCCGCATAATATTATCCTAGTATTCACAATACATGCTTTTACGTTCCATTGTCCACTAAGCCATTCTGATGACGACACTAGAGGAAAAACAGATTATTATGAATCCTAAAGCTCTAGCTGGACCCTAGTGACAGAGTCAACCATGCTGGAACCACCAGGAGGCTACGACCAGGGCAGGAGACATGAAAGGAAGACTGTTGATGAGCTTTATTCAGATGCACTGGACCACACGGAGACACAGTCACACAGGATATGAGTCAAGGACAGAGTCAGTGAGCAATGCAGGCCTGTTGGTGGCACATGCTGCTTCTTCATCTGTGAAACACACAGTATTTACCAACCACTCCATACCTAGTCACCCCACGTGACCACACGAACACAGCTACATACTGTAGTGTCAACATGAGCGCATACACACACCCTGAATGTGGTACTTTACTCCTTATACACAACCCCACTCCAACAGTTCCAAACACAAAGAACCTTTGATGAAGAGCTACACACTCCTATTGAAAGGAGAGGAGATACGGGGACACTGAGGAGTCACTCTCTCTGTCACAATGGGACATTGGGAACTTAGGGCCCTGCTAAAATGACACCCCTGTAGGGCTTGGAACACCTGACTATACGCTGTTCACACACACACTGATTGTGCACCCTCTGTGGCCTTGGCCCAGAGTGGGCACAAGTCCATCTGTCACTGGGGCACACGTGCGTAAAGCCATCCCTTGCTCTCTTTCTCTCCCTTAATCCTTCTCTCCTTCCCTCATCCTTCTCTCCTTCGTCACTGTTCTACACGTGTCACTGGAGCATGGAGACAGATGTTACCCTGACAACAGCGGGGACAGGCATATTTAGGGAGACAGAGAGATTCAGGGAGACAGAGAGAGAGAGATTCAGAGAGACAAAGGGAGAGAGAGAGAGAGAGAGAGAGAGAAAGAGAGTAAAATCTGATGACAAGGTAAACAACCTGCTACTTCAGAGAGAATCAGCTGCTGTGTAACCCACCAGAGAAACAGCTGCTGTGTAACTCACTAGAGAAACACCTGCTGTGTAACTCACCAGAGAAACAGCTGCTGTGTAACCCACCAGAGAAACAGCTGCTGTGTAACTCACTAGAGAAACAGCTGCTGTGTAACCCACCAAAGAAACGTCTGCTGTGAAACCCACCAGAGAAACAGCTGCTGTGTAACTCACTAGAGAAACAGCTGCTGTGTAACCCACCAATGAAACGTAGGCTGTGTAACTCACTAGAGAAACAGCTGCTGTGTAACCCACCAATGAAACGTAGGCTGTGTAACCCACCAGAGAAACAGCTGCTGTGTAACTCACCAGAGAAACATAGGCTGTGTAACTCACCAGAGAAACAGCTGCTGTGTAACCCACCAGAGAAACGTAGGCTGTGTAACCCACCAGAGAAACGTAGGCTGTTTAACCCACCAGAGAAACAGCTGCTGTGTAACTCACCAGAGAAACAGCTGCTGTGTAACCCACCAGAGAAACAGCTGCTGTGTAACCCACCAGAGAAACAGCTGCTGTGTAACCCACCAGAGAAACAGCTGCTGTGTAACCCACCAGAGAAACAGCTGCTGTGTAACCCACCAGAGAAACAGCTGCTGTGTAACTCACCAGAGAAAAAGCTGCTGTGTAACTCACCAGAGAAACAGCTGCTGTGTAACTCACCAGAGCAACAGCTGCTGTGTAACCCACCAGAGAAACAGCTGCTGTGTAACCCACCATATAAACAGCTGCTGTGTAACCCACCAGAGAAACGTAAGCTGTGTAACCCAGCAGAGAAACAGCTGCTGTGTAACCCACCAGAGAAACAGCTGCTGTGTAACCCACCATATAAACAGCTGCTGTGTAACCCACCAGAGAAACGTAAGCTGTGTAACCCAGCAGAGAAACAGCTGCTGTGTAACCCACCAGAGAAATGTAAGCAGTGTAACCCACCAGAGAAACAGCTGCTGTGTAACTCACCAGAGAAACAGCTGCTGTGTAACCCGCCAGAGAAACAGCTGCTGTGTAACCCACCAGAGAAATGTAATTCGTGTAACCCACCAGAGAAACAGCTGCTGTGTAACTCACCAGAGAAACAGCTGCTGTGTAACTCACCAGAGAAACAGCTGCTGTGTAACTCACCAGAGAAATGTAAGCTGTGTAACCCACCAGAGAAACAGCTGCTGTGTAACTCACCAGAGAAACAGCTGCTGTGTAACTCACCAGAGAAACGGCTGCTGTGTAACCCACAGCAGAAACAGCTGCTGTGTAACCCGCCAGAGAAACAGCTGCTGTGTAACTCACCAGAGAAACAGCTGCTGTATAACTCACCAGAGAAACAGCTGCTGTGTAACTCACCAGAGAATCAGCTGCTGTGTAACCCACTGAAGAAACAGCTGCTGTGTAACTCACCAGAGAAATGTAAGCTGTGTAACCCACCAGAGAAACAGCTGCTGTGTAACTCACCAGAGAAACAGCTGCTGTGTAACTCACCAGAGAAACGGCTGCTGTGTAACCCACAGCAGAAACAGCTGCTGTGTAACCCGCCAGAGAAACAGCTGCTGTGTAACTCACCAGAGAAACAGCTGCTGTGTACCCACCAGAGAAACAGCTGCTGTGTACCCCACCAGAGAAACAGCTGCTATGTAACTCACCAGAGAAACAGCTGCTGTATAACTCACCAGAGAAACAGCTGCTGTGTAACTCACCAGAGAAACAGCTGCTGTGTAACTCACCAGAGAAACAGCTGCTGTGTAACCCACTGAAGAAACAGCTGCTGTGTAACTCACCAGAGAAATGTAAGCTGTGTAACCCACCAGAGAAACAGCTGCTGTGTAACCCACCAGAGAAACAGCTGCTGTGTAACCCACCAGAAAAACAGCTGCTGTGTAACCCACCAGAGAAACAGCTGCTGTGTAACTCACCAGAGAAACAGCTGCTGTGTATCCCACCAGAGAAACAGCTTCTGTGTAACCCACCAGAGAAACAGCTGCTGTGTAACTCACCAGAGAAACAGCTGCTGTGTAACCCACCAGAGAAACATAAGCTATGTAACCCACCAGAGAAACAGCTGCTATGTAACCCACTAGAGAAACGTAAGCTGTGTAACCCACAAGAGAAACATAAGCTATGTAACTCACCAGAGAAACATAAATTGTGTAACCCACCAGAGAAACGTAAGCTGTGTAACCCACCAGAGAAACATAAGCTATGTAACCCACCAGAGAAACAGCTGCTATGTAACCCACCAGAGAAACGTAAGCTGTGTAACCCACCAGAGAAACATAAGCAATGTAACTCACCAGAGAAACATAAGCTGTGTAACCCACCAGAGAAACAGCTGCTGTGTAACCCACCAGAGAAACATAAGCTATGTAACTCACCAGAGAAACATAAGCTGTGTAACCCACCAGAGAAACAGCTGCTGTGTAACCCACCAGAGAAACATAAGCTATGTAACCCACCAGAGAAACGTAAACTGTGTAACCCACCAGAGAAACGTAAGCTGTGTAACCCACCAGAGAAACGTAAACTGTGTAACCCACCAGAGAAACGTAAGCTGTGTAACCCACCAGAGAAACATAAACTGTGTAACCCACCAGAGAAACAGCTGCTGTGTAACCCACCAGAGAAACATAAGCTGTGTAACTCACCAGAGAAACAGCTGCTGTGTAACGCACCAGAGAAACATAAGCTATGTAACCCACCAGAGAAACATACGCTATGTAACCCACCAGAGAAACATACGCTATGTAACCCACCAGAGAAACAGCTGCTATGTAACTCACCAGAGAAACATAAGCTATGTAACCCACCAGAGAAACATACGCTATGTAACCCACCAGAGATACGTAAACTGTGTAACCTACCAGAGAAACAGCTGCTATGTAACTCACCAGAGAAACATAAGCTATGTAACCCACCAGAGAAACATAAGCTATGTAACCCACCAGAGAAACGTAAACTGTGTAACCCACCAGAGAAACGTAAACTGTGTAACCCACCAGAGAAACGTAAACTGTGTAACCCACCAGAGAAACGTAAACTGTGTAACTCACCAGAGAAACAGCTGCTATGTAACCCACCAGAGAAACGTAAACTGTGTAACCCACCAGAGAAACAGCTGCTGTGTAACCCACCAGAGAAACGTAAACTGTGTAACCCACCAGAGAAACGTAAACTGTGTAACTCACCAGAGAAACAGCTGCTATGTAACCCACCAGAGAAACGTAAACTGTGTAACCCACCAGAGAAACAGCTGCTGTGTAACCCACCAGAGAAACGTAAACTGTGTAACCCACCAGAGAAACGTAAACTGTGTAACCCACCAGAGAAACGTAAACTGTGTAACCCACCAGAGAAACGTAAACTGTGTAACCCACCAGAGAAACATAAGCTGTGTAACCCACCAGAAAAACGTAAACTGTGTAACCCACCAGAGAAACATAAGCTGTGTAACCCACCAGAGAAACGTAAGCTATGTAACCCACCAGAGAAACAGCTGCTATGTAACCCACCAGAGAAACGTAAACTGTGTAACCCACCAGAGAAACGTAAACTGTGTAACCCACCAGAGAAACATAAGCTGTGTAACCCACCAGAAAAACGTAAACTGTGTAACCCACCAGAGAAACGTAAACTGTGTAACCCACCAGAGAAACAGCTGCTATGTAACCCACCAGAGAAACGTAAACTGTGTAACCCACCTGAGAAACGTAAACTGTGTAACCCACCAGAGAAACAGCTGCTATGTAACCCACCAGAGAAACGTAAACTGTGTAACCCACCAGAGAAACGTAAACTGTGTAACCCACCAGAGAAACGTAAACTGTGTAACCCACCAGAGAAACGTAAACTGTGTAACCCACCAGAGAAACGTAAACTGTGTAACCCACCAGAGAAACGTAAACTGTGTAACCCACCAGAGAAACGTAAACTGTGTAACCCACCAGAGAAACGTAAACTGTGTAACCCACCAGAGAAACAGCTGCTGTGTAACCCACCAGAGAAACATAAGCTGTGTAACCCACCAGAGAAACGTAAACTGTGTAACCCACCAGAGAAACGTAAACTGTGTAACCCACCAGAGAAACGTAAACTGTGTAACCCACCAGAGAAACGTAAACTGTGTAACCCACCAGAGAAACGTAAACTGTGTAACCCACCAGAGAAACGTAAACTGTGTAACCCACCAGAGAAACGTAAACTGTGTAACCCACCAGAGAAACGTAAACTGTGTAACCCACCAGAGAAACGTAAACTGTGTAACCCACCAGAGAAACGTAAACTGTGTAACCCACCAGAGAAACGTAAGCTGTGTAACCCACCAGAAAAACGTAAACTGTGTAACCCACCAGAGAAACGTAAACTGTGTAACCCACCAGAGAAACGTAAACTGTGTAACCCACCAGAGAAACGTAAACTGTGTAACCCACCAGAGAAACGTAAACTGTGTAACCCACCAGAGAAACGTAAACTGTGTAACCCACCAGAGAAACGTAAACTGTGTAACCCACCAGAGAAACGTAAACTGTGTAACCCACCAGAGAAACGTAAACTGTGTAACTCACCAGAGAAACAGCTGCTGTGTAACCCACCAGAGAAACATAAGCTATGTAACCCACCAGAGAAACGTAAACTGTGTAACCCACCAGAGAAACATAAAAACTAAAACTAAACCACAACACCACCCACTGACCTCTTTCTGTCGGGACTTTACTAAAACTATAATCACTGGTTAGGCTAAATTAAAAAAGGATTCAAAAATGTAAATTTGGGAAAGAGGCCACAGTCTCTCCACATGAATCATCAAAACTAGAGCACAGGCAGCCATCTTGGAAACCCAGCACAACATAGTGAGTCAGGAACAGAGAGGAGTCCTCTGTATACTGTATGTGGACAGATTTAACGGAATATACCTTTCCATCCACACCCCGAGAACATAGAGCGGAATGGTATTCTTAACAAGTGCTCTGGGAATGAGGTTTGGGAATGTTTGGCCAGAGCTGCTGCCACAGGCGTACAGACGTCCACACAGGGCGAGGCCATGGTTGTCTTGGTGTCAGAGGCATGGAACCAATCAAGGTTCAGAGGACAACAGGAAGTGAGAGGTCGAGCGCTGACTCTGGAATTCTTGTTTTTCAGCTTCTGCTTTACTCTTTGACTGATTCACCCCCTCTTCTCCCTTTCCTTCCCTCTGTTCCATCCTCCCCCTCTCCCTCACACCCCTCCTTTCTCCTCCCCCTCTCCCTCACTTCCTATTTTACTATTCCGTTACTCTATTTCCATCTGTCGTTACTCTCCTCCTCTCTACTCTAAACCTTCCCCTCTATCTCCCTCCAATCTCTGCCTTCCAATCCATCCATTCCCTCTCTCCATCCAATCCCTACCCTCCAATCCATCCATTCCCTCTCTGCATCCAATCCCTGCCCTCCAATCCATCCATTCCCTCTCTCCCTCATTCTCTCATAGCACAGTGCTTCACTGCTGATCCTGTTTAGTAATTGGAAGTCAGAAAGAGAGGTAGACTGCATTTCCTAGTCTTGGGTCAGATGAAACATTAAATCTCTCCTCTTCTCCTTCATCTCCTCCTCTAGCTGGATGACACAGTAAGGAAAGCCCCGTCAACACGTCCTAAGGAGAAGGATGAGGCTCAACAACACTAGTCTTTAGGAGAAATACTGCATTGTTACGTGACTTAGTCAATCTAGGTGAGCCGGCTCAAGACTGGATGTTAAAAATAGTATTAGAACCATGAGTTGAATTCTCCTTTCAATATGGTAAGCTAACTCAACAAAGACAACCATCTTTGGATAAAACCTTCACCGCCACTGGTTATAACCTAGTCCTTATAGACCTCAAATGACATTGAACAAGTGATTTTTCAGAAACACCTGTGATATGGCTAATAGAGTTACCTCACCAATACCCTGCCTTCTGCCCCCTGGTGCCCTCACCTCATTGGCTGAGTTCATTAGGTGCTTCCTGTTGAGCGTCATACTGAGTGTGTTGTTTTGGCTCATCATGGGTGTCTTAACAAACATAAAGTCACTGCGGCTGGAGGTGGTGGAGTAGCAGGGTCTGTAGGTCCGTGTTCCTGGGGGGTCTTGAGCCCCTCCCACCACCTCCATGTAACGGATGGGTCCGTCTGTGTTGAGCTGCAGGTGGAGGTCCTTGTGGGGCCTCTGATGGTAGGCCCTGCTGGGCCGGTAATGGCTGTAGCAGCAGCCTGTCCCTCCATGGTCACTGCGGTGGCGGAGGCATCGGACCATGATGATGAAGAAGGTGAGGAAGGACATGGCCGAGACGCAGGCCAGTGAGATGATGAGGTACAGGGTGATGTCAGACATCCCAGTCTGCCGCATCCCCGACGTCTTCTGGTTGTCCATGGCGGCGTCACTGGCACCCTTCTCCTCCACTGTTACCGTAATGGCCACAGTGGTGGAGAGAGTAGGTTCGCCGTTGTCCTGGACGACCACAGTGATGTCATAGGCGGAGCCACCCTCCTCCTCGGCTAGCTTGCGAGTGGTGCGGAGCTCGCCGGTGTGCGGGGTGATGAGGAACAGAGCAGCGTGAGGCCCGGGGGCGATGGAGTAAAACAACCAGGCGTTATGACCGCTATCGGGATCCACCCCAACCAGTTTATTAATGAGATGCCCTGGCCCAGCCGACAGCGGTACACTGAGCTGCAGTCCCGTATCCTGGGGGAAGGGGGGATACACGATGAGGGGAGCATTGTCGTTAAGATCTACTACGAATACATGCACGGTGACGTTGGTGGTCATAGGTGTCGCCCCGGCGTCTCGAGCCTGTACCTCAATGCGGAAGGCGCTGAGGGTTTCATGGTCCAGGGAGTGCATGCTATAGATGTGGCCAGTCTCTGGGTTGATGTAGACATAGGAGGAGATGTGTGAGCCCTGGACCATGCTGGGCAGGATGGAAAAGGAGACGCGGGCATTTTCCCCTATGTCCGGGTCAGAGGCCACCACCATGGCGATAGGGGTGCTGGGGGCGTTGTTCTCGGGGACGTCCACTGAGTAAGAGGCCTGGGAGAATGACGGAGCGTTGTCATTCACGTCTGACAGCTTGACCACGAAGGTCGTACATGACGACAGGGGAGGGGATCCAGCGTCGGTCGCCATGATGACCACAGTGTAATCAGCCATGGTCTCTCTGTCCAGGTTGCCGTCGGTGATGAGGTTGTAGTGCTCTCCAAAGGCGGAGTTGAGTTTGAAGGGCAGACCAGACTGGACCTTTAATGTTACCTTGCCGTTCTTACCAGAGTCCAGGTCCCTTGCGCTGATGAGGGCGATAACTGTGCCCAGTGCTGCGTCCTCCTGGATAGGACTGGTCAGTGACGTCAACATCACCTCCGGAGAGTTATCATTCACGTCAGTGACTTCAACTTTGATGTTACAGGATGCTTCCATGGCGGGGGTTCCCCCATCCCTGGCCAGCACAGTGACGTAATACTCATTAGCTGTTTCGTAATCCACGTGACCATTCACACGGACCTCACCGGTTTTCGAATCCACGCTGAATAGCTTGAGCACCCGGTCCGGCGTGTATTTACTAAACAGGAAGGAGATCTCCCCGTTCTGAGCATAATCCCCGTCGGTTGCGTTCAGTTTCGTTACTAAAGTGCCCTTTTCAACATTCTCCAACACGCTAACTTTTTTAATCGACATGTCAAAGACGGGCGCGTTGTCATTGACGTCCAGAATTGTAATGAGTAGAAGAGTGGAGCCAGACTTCTCTGGCTGTCCCCCGTCTAGGGCAGTAAGCAACAGGCGAAACGAGGCCTGCGTCTCCCTATCCAAAGCCTTCACTAAAACTAACTCCGGGAACTTATCCCCGTCACTTTTCGTTTCCACATTCAAAACAAAGCGGTCGTTGGATGCGAGGTGATACGTACGCAGAGAGTTGATACCCACATCTGGATCGTGCGCACTTTCCAGTCGGAACCGGGTGCCCGGCGCGGCCGCCTCTGATATCTCCAAGGAAATATTATTAGTGGAAAACTGTGGCGCATTGTCATTTACATCCACAATATCCACAAGAACACGATGTATTGCTAAAGGGTCCTCGAGTACAATCTCAACATGCAGTGAACACGTTGCACTTAATTCGCACATGTGTTCCCTGTCAATTGTCTGTCTAATAATAAAATCCCCAGTCGCCTGGTTCACCTCGAAGTACTGCGCGTTAGATTCCGAGACCACCCGCAATTTTCTCTGAATTATCATTTGAACGGTGAGACCCAAATCTTTAACGATATTCCCGACCACAGCCCCCGGACTGAGCTCTTCTGACACCGAGTAACTAAGCTGGGCGGTCGCGCCCATGAGGCAAGCCAGGGAAAACCATAGCCTCAGCACGGGCCACCCTCCGCAGTGCTTCCTCTGTCTGGATTCCATTATGAGAGGGGTCCGGGGGATGGAAAAGTTAAAAGTTCCTCTTTACCTTAACTAATCCATAGTTTCGTGAAAACAACGGTACCAGGCCTTTGGTAAACACTTCCGTTTAAGAAAAAGTGCGGTGGGAAGTTTATAAGTAATCATGACGCCCTTATTCTATATGTAAAATAAAGAGTAAAGGTAAAACTGCTTGAAGGCTCGGCTAAAACTCTCCCCAGTCTGTCTCCTCTGCTCCGCTCCTCTTAGGGCGGGGACACAAAGACCCGTTTCCTATTGGCCGAGCACCCGGGACTTGCTCCCCATACAGAAAGAACTCTTTCACAAAGCGGAGAGAGTGAAAACGTTTTAGAGGCACTTCTTTTGCACTAACAACCAAGTTACCGACACGTTACAGGCTAAATCCATTATTGTTTTAAGCAAAACAACTCTGAATGCACAACAGAAAGGCAAAGGGAAGCGTAAAAGCAAATTATTGAGTTTGTTTTTTAAAAGAAAGTGACTTATGCCTTTTCCAAAGGCATGCTGCACAGACCGAAACAAAAAGGGTGGGTATGAACCACAACTGTAAGTATGAACTTGTTGCTATGTTTTGTCAACGAAAGGAACTTATTCCACTGAATATAGGCAACGTTAAAAGGGAAGTGATGAACTGATGGTCAAATTGCAATGATAGATTTAGCCGCAAGGTGGCATGTTTCCAAAGCGTTTCCATTTCAGACGTGTTGATAACGCTTGAATCATACACCATTATGTAACCTAGACTCGTCTTGGCAAGGAGGCAGCAATGTCATTGATGACAAATACAACGAGCATTGGCCTACTTACAACAGCTGTGTTGTAACAGGCCTACTACAACAGCTGTGTTGTAACAGGCCTACTACAACAGCTGTGTTGTAACAGGCCTACTACAACAGCTGTGTTGTAACAGGCCTACTACAACAGCTGTGTTGTAACAGGCCTACTACAACAGCTGTGTTGTAACAGGCCTACTACAACAGCTGTGTTGTAACAGGCCTACTACAACAGCTGTGTTGTAACAGGCCTACTACAACAGCTGTGTTGTAACAGGCCTACTACAACAGCTGTGTTGTAACAGGCCTACTACAACAGCTGTGTTGTAACAGGCCTACTACAACAGCTGTGTTGTAACAGGCCTACTACAACAGCTGTGTTGTAACAGGCCTACTACAACAGTTAATAAATGGCATATGCACTTATTTACATTTACATTTTAGTAATTTAGCAGACGCCTTTATCCAGAGAGATTTACAGTTAGATTACAAAAGTCACTTATCGTTTGATCCGGTGAAAATTAGTAGGCCTACGGTACTGACGTTACAGTGCTATGATATAGGCCTAAAGAAATCCACATAATTCACTGGTATGCTAAATGAGGTAATCAACGAAAAAGGGTTTAATAACTATTAACACAATTTGTCCGGTGTAAATTCATATTTTGGAAAATCATAATTGTCTTCATAATTTTCGTTATGAAGAAAATATTTTACATGAAACCACAAGCCTACCTTTTTTATGTAGTTGATAAGTGTTTACAATGAATTATTACAATGAACTACTCTACAACCATATATGACATGCAGGTTAAGATATCATCCATTCTCATAGGCTACAACGTTGAGGTGAATGTGCACACCGGTAAGCATGATTTGGCGCTAATACTATATAATATTAGGCCGACATTGTTATATCATAAAGTGCACCCTGGACAATTAAACGTCACAATACAGTTCTTCATAAACTCTCAGGGTGTGATGTCATAACTGATGGTGGATCTTCACTTACGGATTATGACATCATAGGCTACATGAAAAATTAACTCTGAATTCTCATGATAGGACGTCATAAAGCACTAGTCAGGAATATTATTCGTCACAGTGCTGTTGTTTACTGCTCACCTGCTGGCTCTCAAAGGTCCAGGCGCTGTCGGGTAAAGACGCGTCTAGAACGTTGATCATCTCCTTAAAGTCAGTGGTGCTGCTGGGCTTAACGAAGGTGAAATCACTGAACTCTGACATGGGAGAGAGACAGGACCTGAAGGACTGACTCTGAGACAACATGTCCCCTCCCAGGACCTCTACGTACTTAATAGGCCCGTCAGTGTTGAGCTGGATCTGCAGGTTTCTATTGGGGTTATTGTAGTCGTCCAAATCGTCCAGTCTCATGCAGCAACTACCGCTGCTCCTGCTGTTTCTAACGCACTTGACCGCTAACATGACAAAAGTCACCAGAGACAGCATGGACACCGAGGCCAGAGAGAGGATCAAATACAGGGTGATTCTCCCGCTTTTCTTGCCGGGCTCTGGCGCTTTCTGCAGGAGGTCCAAGATGGGTTCTTGGAGCCCGTGCTCTACCAGTATGGCCACTGTGACCGTGGAAGACTGTACCGGTTCCCCGTCGTCCTTTATCTCTATAAGCAGCCTCTGAGAGGAGTCGTCCTGCTCGGACACAGCGCGTTTAGTCCTTACTTCCCCTGTGTAAAGATTGACATTGAACAGAGACGCATCTGTGGCCTCCGCCAGTTTATACGAGATCCAGGCGTTATGACCCGAGTCTGCGTCCACGGCCGTTACCTTAGTAACCAGGTGGCCTGCTTTAGAAGAGCGGGGCATCTTCTGGTGAGAGAGCGAGCCCAGGGCAGCGGAGGGGTAAATAACAGCGGGGGCATTGTCGTTCTGGTCCAGGATAAAAACATGGACAGTGGCGTTGCTGCTCAGAGACGGAGAGCCGTGGTCCTTTGCCTGCACCAGAATCTGAAACACCTTCAGTGTCTCATAGTCAAACGAGTGCATGCTGTAGATGCTGCCGTTATCAGAGTTCATATACACATAGGAGGAGACAGACACTTTGGAGTCTAGGATGGAGTAAGAGATTTTGGCATTATCCCCGAAATCCAGGTCAGATGCAGATACTGAGGAGAGCATGGAGCCTGGTAGTCCATTCTCTTTTAAATAGACATCATAGGAGGACTGAGTGAATTTAGGGGAGTTGTCGTTGACATCAATGATACTGACAGGTATAGTTTTCTTGGTAGTCAGGGGAGGGGAACCCGAATCAGTGGCTGTTATCTCAATTTTATACTCTGAGAAGCTCTCTCGGTCTAAAACACCACTGGTGACCAGTGCGTAATTATTAGAAAATGACGGTTTTAGTTTGAAAGGATAGTCTCGCGGGAGCTCTAACGTTACGTTACCGTTATTCCCGGAGTCTAGGTCCCGGACACTGATCAAAGCCACTACTGTGCCACTGGGTGCGTCTTCGCGCACAGGGCTCGGTTTAGAGGTGAGGACGATTTCAGGAGAGTTGTCATTAACGTCTACGACTTCTACCTGCACACTACAATGTCCCTCCATTTTAGGGGTGCCTTTGTCTTTCGCGCTGATGTCAATTTCAAAATTTACAGCACTCTCGAAATCTAATTCCCCCTTTAAAAATAATTTCCCGGTCGCAGGATCAATCTCAAATACAGACAGCACGGAATCAGGTGTATGCACACCGAACGCATAATCTACCTCCCCATTTTGGCCCTCGTCGATGTCTGTCGCTTTAGGTTGTAATATTAGAGTACCCTTCGCGCTACTTTCACTTACATAAACTTTATACACAGTTTTTTCAAAAACGGGAATGTTGTCATTGTTATCAAGCACTGTAATTGTTATTTGTGCCGTTCCGGATCTTATGGGATTACCCCCATCAAGCGCTGTCAATAATAGCTGATGGAAAACCTTTTTCTCTCTGTCCAGAGGTTTTGCCAAAACGAGTTCTGGCACTTTTCTTCCACCAGTGATTTCTTTTAATTTTAAAGTAAAACATTCGTCTTTACTAAGAGTATATGATTTTAGATAATTACTTCCAACATCTGGGTCTTGTGCGCTTTCTAATGGAAAACGTACACCTGCTGCAGTAGATTCAGCTATCTCTAATGTATGTTGTTTTGAAGGAAAACTAGGGGAGTTGTCATTCATATCTTGTATTTCTACCTCAACACGATATAGTTGTAACGGGTTCTCAATAACAACCTGCAGAGGTAGAACGCAGCTGACGCTTTGTCCGCATAAAGTCTCTCTGTCTATTCTCTCATTGACGACCAGCTCGCCCTTCCCCGCATCCACACTGAAGTACTGCTTACCAGCCTCAGAGGCGACACGCAGTTTACGGTGAAAAATCTCAGATAGTCCCAAACCCAGATCTTTGGCTAGATTTCCTACCACAGAGCCCTGTTTCAGTTCCTCCGGGATGGTGTAGCGAGTCTGTCCGTCTATTGTACTCCACAAGAGAAAGGAATGATGCCACCAAAGAGCCAGCCATCTCCAGTCTCGGTATCCCATTCTCTTTGTCATCCCTGATCCGTTACAGCACAATTCCTAATTAAATACTGTCCAGAACAAAGAGTGTCATATCAAAACATCTCCAGAATGTATATTCCATTCAGCAATTTTCCCATAAATGTTTTATCGCGACATGGACGTGTTTGGAGTATGTAGTCTTTACGTGTATGGAAGCGCATCCCTCTCTCTCCTCCAGCTCGGAGTATTGTAAGGGTTACGTTGCTGAGGCTGGGGGAGGGGGTAGATCTCTTTGGACAGTTCTGCACACTATTGGTGCACAGCGTACATCTCTAACACCCAATGAGGGGCCACCAGTACAGACCTCTTAAAGCCACAGCAGTCACACTACCCACGCGCTCTAACACCCACTGACAGCACACAGAGAGAGTCCCATTAGCCCCTGCAATAATATACTGTTCATGTTGATGTACAACATCCTATGGGCAGCCTAGAGGTAAAGCCTATGACTCAGAATGTGTTATGGTGTAAACCAGGATGGAAAATAAATAATATAATATTATAATAATATTGCTAACAGACTTCATCCCAAACAGTCATTCTAAAAAGAGCCCAAGTGGAAGGAAACACTTTTTTTTTTTAACTACTAAGTTTATATAAACTATCAAATGAGCTGCAATCAATCATAAAAATACCAGAAATTGTACAATTTAAAAATGTTCAACAACTGTAAATGTACTTCTCTGTTAGACTGCCATGAGCCCACAGAATCACACCGTTGATTCCGAGGTGGTGTTAATCAGGGTCACAACAGAACTACCACCACGTTTAACACCCACAGAAACATTATCACTCAGAGTCACTGATGATTATGACCAGGGGATTTCTAATCATCCATTGAAGATGGCTGCCTACGTCAGCAGTTCAATTAAGAGTAACCGGCTGATAATATTTTTTACATAATTGTATTATGAAAAACTGAAACCATGATTTCGATTCATATTATTGTAAGGTTCCGTGGCAGAGTTTTTCACTGCACCTACTTCCTCTAATACATGACGAATACTGAGCATAAACTATGCGCTAGCCACAAAATATTCTTATTCTATATAAACAACCACCCCAAACAACAAGCTATGATTTATGGAATGAAAGACACCAGTGGAGGTTATTTTGTTACGTATTCTTCTAATGGTGATTAATGACGTCACTAAACAGTCTACATTCGAATATCATAACCATCACAATCAACTACACTTCAATGCTCACCTGCTGGCTCTCAAAGGTCCAGGCGCTGTCGGGTAAAGACGCGTCTAGAACGTTGATCATCTCCTTAAAGTCAGTGGTGCTGCTGGGCTTAACGAAGGTGAAATCACTGAACTCTGACATGGGAGAGAGACAGGACCTGAAGGACTGACTCTGAGACAACATGTCCCCTCCCAGGACCTCTACGTACTTAATAGGCCCGTCAGTGTTGAGCTGGATCTGCAGGTTTCTATTGGGGTTATTGTAGTCGTCCAAATCGTCCAGTCTCATGCAGCAACTACCGCTGCTCCTGCTGTTTCGAACGCACTTGACCGCTAACATGACAAAAGTCACCAGAGACAGCATGGACACCGAGGCCAGAGAGAGGATCAAATACAGGGTGATTCTCCCGCTTTTCTTGCCGGGCTCTGGCGCTTTCTGCCGGAGGTCCAAGATGGGTTCTTGGAGCCCGTCCTCTACCAGTATGGCCACTGTGACCGTGGAAGACTGTACCGGTTCCCCGTCGTCCTTTATCTCTATAAGCAGCCTCTGAGAGGAGTCGTCCTGCTCGGACACAGCGCGTTTAGTCCTTACTTCCCCTGTGTAAAGATTGACATTGAACAGAGACGCATCTGTGGCCTCCGCCAGTTTATACGAGATCCAGGCGTTATGACCCGAGTCTGCGTCCACGGCCGTTACCTTAGTAACCAGGTGGCCTGCTTTAGAAGAGCGGGGCATCTTCTGGTGAGAGAGCGAGCCCAGGGCAGCGGAGGGGTAAATAACAGCGGGGGCATTGTCGTTCTGGTCCAGGATAAAAACATGGACAGTGGCGTTGCTGCTCAGAGACGGAGAGCCGTGGTCCTTTGCCTGCACCAGAATCTGAAACACCTTCAGTGTTTCATAGTCAAACGAGTGCATGCTGTAGATGCTGCCGTTATCAGAGTTCATATACACATAGGAGGAGACAGACACGCCCTGCACTTTGGAGTCCAGGATACAGTAGGAGATCTTGGCATTATCCCCGAAATCCAGGTCAGATGCAGATACTGAGGAGAGCATGGAGCCTGGTAGTCCATTCTCTTTTAAATAGACATCATAGGAGGACTGAGTGAATTTAGGGGAGTTGTCGTTGACATCAATGATACTGACAGGTATAGTTTTCTTGGTAGTCAGGGGAGGGGAGCCCGAATCAGTGGCTGTTATCTCAATATTATACCCCGAGAAGCTCTCTCGGTCTAAAACACCACTGGTGACCAGTGCGTAATTATTAGAAAATGACGGTTTTAGTTTGAAAGGATAGTCTCGCGGGAGCTCTAACGTTACGTTACCGTTATTCCCGGAGTCTAGGTCCCGGACACTGATCAAAGCCACTACTGTGCCACTGGGTGCGTCTTCGCGCACAGGGCTCGGTTTAGAGGTGAGGACGATTTCAGGAGAGTTGTCATTAACGTCTACGACTTCTACCTGCACACTACAATGTCCCTCCATTTTAGGGGTGCCTTTGTCTTTCGCGCTGATGTCAATTTCAAAATTTACAGCACTCTCGAAATCTAATTCCCCCTTTAAAAATAATTTCCCGGTCGCAGGATCAATCTCAAATACAGACAGCACGGAATCAGGTGTATGCACACCGAACGCATAATCTACCTCCCCATTTTGGCCCTCGTCGATGTCTGTCGCTTTAGGTTGTAATATTAGAGTACCCTTCGCGCTACTTTCACTTACATAAACTTTATACACAGTTTTTTCAAAAACGGGAATGTTGTCATTGTTATCAAGCACTGTAATTGTTATTTGTGCCGTTCCGGATCTTATGGGATTACCCCCATCAAGTGCTGTCAATAATAGCTGATGGAAAACCTTTTTCTCTCTGTCCAGAGGTTTTGCCAAAACGAGTTCTGGCACTTTTCTTCCACCAGTGATTTCTTTTAATTTTAAAGTAAAACATTCGTCTTTACTAAGAGTATATGATTTTAGAGAATTACTTCCAACATCTGGGTCTTGTGCGCTTTCTAATGGAAAACGTACACCTGCTGCAGTAGATTCAGCTATCTCTAATGTATGTTGTTTTGAAGGAAAACTAGGGGAGTTGTCATTCATATCTTGTATTTCTACCTCAACACGATATAGTTGTAACGGGTTCTCAATAACAACCTGCAGAGGTAGAACGCAGCTGACGCTTTGTCCGCATAAAGTCTCTCTGTCTATTCTCTCATTGACGACCAGCTCGCCCTTCCCCGCATCCACACTGAAGTACTGCTTACCAGCCTCAGAGGCGACACGCAGTTTACGGTGAAAAATCTCAGATAGTCCCAAACCCAGATCTTTGGCTAGATTTCCTACCACAGAGCCCTGTTTCAGTTCCTCCGGGATGGTGTAGCGAGTCTGTCCGTCTATTGTACTCCACAAGAGAAAGGAATGATGCCACCAAAGAGCCAGCCATCTCCAGTCTCGGTATCCCATTATCTTTGTCATCCCTGATCCGTTACAGCACAATTCCTAATTAAATACTGTCCAGAACAAAGAGTGTCATATCAAAACATCTCCAGAATGTATATTCCATTCAGCAATTTTCCCATAAATGTTTTATCGCGACATGGACGTGTTTGGAGTATGTAGTCTTTACGTGTATGGAAGCGCATCCCTCTCACTCCTCCAGCTCGGAGTATTGTAAGGGTTACGTTGCTGAGGCTGGGGGAGGGGGTAGATCTCTTTGGACAGTTCTGCACACTATTGGTGCACAGCGTACATCTCTAACACCCAATGAGGGGCCACCAGTACAGACCTCTTAAAGCCACAGCAGTCACACTACCCACGCGCTCTAACACCCACTGACAGCACACAGAGAGAGTCCCATTAGCCCCTGCAATAATATACTGTTCATGTTGATGTACAACATCCTATGGGCAGCCTAGAGGTAAAGCCTATGACTCAGAATGTGTTATGGTGTAAACCAGGATGGAAAATAAATAATATAATATTATAATAATATTGCTAACAGACTTCATCCCAAACAGTCATTCTAAAAAGAGCCCAAGTGGAAGGAAACACTTTTTTTTTTTAACTACTAAGTTTATATAAACTATCAAATGAGCTGCAATCAATCATAAAAATACCAGCAATTGTACAATTTAAAAATGTTCAACAACTGTAAATGTACTTCTCTGTTAGACTGCCATGAGCCCACAGAATCACACCGTTGATTCCGAGGTGGTGTTAATCAGGGTCACAACAGAACTACCACCACGTTTAACACCCACAGAAACATTATCACTCAGAGTCACTGATGATTATGACCAGGGGATTTCTAATCATCCATTGAAGATGGCTGCCTACGTCAGCAGTTCAATTAAGAGTAACCGGCTGATAATATTTTTTACATAATTGTATTATGAAAAACTGAAACCATGATTTCGATTCATATTATTGTAAGGTTCCGTGGCAGAGTTTTTCACTGCACCTACTTCCTCTAATACATGACGAATACTGAGCATAAACTATGCGCTAGCCACAAAATATTCTTATTCTATATAAACAACCACCCCAAACAACAAGCTATGATTTATGGAATGAAAGACACCAGTGGAGGTTATTTTGTTACGTATTCTTCTAATGGTGATTAATGACGTCACTAAACAGTCTACATTCGAATATCATAACCATCACAATCAACTACACTTCACTGCTCACCTGCTGGCTCTCAAAGGTCCAGGCGCTGTCGGGTAAAGACGCGTCTAGAACGTTGATCATCTCCTTAAAGTCAGTGGTGCTGCTGGGCTTAACGAAGGTGAAATCACTGAACTCTGACATGGGAGAGAGACAGGACCTGAAGGACTGACTCTGAGACAACATGTCCCCTCCCAGGACCTCTACGTACTTAATAGGCCCGTCAGTGTTGAGCTGGATCTGCAGGTTTCTATTGGGGTTATTGTAGTCGTCCAAATCGTCCAGTCTCATGCAGCAACTACCGCTGCTCCTGCTGTTTCGAACGCACTTGACCGCTAACATGACAAAAGTCACCAGAGACAGCATGGACACCGAGGCCAGAGAGAGGATCAAATACAGGGTGATTCTCCCGCTTTTCTTGCCGGGCTCTGGCGCTTTCTGCCGGAGGTCCAAGATGGGTTCTTGGAGCCCATCCTCTACCAGTATGGCCACTGTGACCATGGAAGACTGTACCGGTTCCCCGTCGTCCTTTATCTCTATAAGCAGCCTCTGAGAGGAGTCGTCCTGCTCGGACACAGCGCGTTTAGTCCTTACTTTCCCTGTGTAAAGATTGACATTGAACAGAGACGCATCTGTGGCCTCCGCCAGTTTATACGAGATCCAGGCGTTATGACCCGAGTCTGCGTCCACGGCCGTTACCTTAGTAACCAGGTGGCCTGCTTTAGAAGAGCGGGGCATCTTCTGGTGAGAGAGCGAGCCCAGGGCAGCGGAGGGGTAAATAACAGCGGGGGCATTGTCGTTCTGGTCCAGGATAAAAACATGGACAGTGGCGTTGCTGCTCAGAGACGGAGAGCCGTGGTCCTTTGCCTGCACCAGAATCTGAAACACCTTCAGTGTCTCATAGTCAAACGAGTGCATGCTGTAGATGCTGCCGTTATCAGAGTTCATATACACATAGGAGGAGACAGACACGCCCTGCACTTTGGAGTCGAGGATACAGTAGGAGATCTTGGCATTATCCCCGAAATCCAGGTCAGATGCAGATACTGAGGAGAGCATGGAGCCTGGTAGTCCATTCTCTTTTAAATAGACATCATAGGAGGACTGAGTGAATTTAGGGGAGTTGTCGTTGACATCAATGATACTGACAGGTATAGTTTTCTTGGTAGTCAGGGGAGGGGAGCCCGAATCAGTGGCTGTTATCTCAATTTTATACTCTGAGAAGCTCTCTCGGTCTAAAACACCACTGGTGACCAGTGCGTAATTATTAGAAAATGACGGTTTTAGTTTGAAAGGATAGTCTCGCGGGAGCTCTAACGTTACGTTACCGTTATTCCCGGAGTCTAGGTCCCGGACACTGATCAAAGCCACTACTGTGCCACTGGGTGCGTCTTCGCGCACAGGGCTCGGTTTAGAGGTGAGGACGATTTCAGGAGAGTTGTCATTAACGTCTACGACTTCTACCTGCACACTACAATGTCCCTCCATTTTAGGGGTGCCTTTGTCTTTCGCGCTGATGTCAATTTCAAAATTTACAGCACTCTCGAAATCTAATTCCCCCTTTAAAAATAATTTCCCGGTCGCAGGATCAATCTCAAATACAGACAGCACGGAATCAGGTGTATGCACACCGAACGCATAATCTACCTCCCCATTTTGGCCCTCGTCGATGTCTGTCGCTTTAGGTTGTAATATTAGAGTACCCTTCGCGCTACTTTCACTTACATAAACTTTATACACAGTTTTTTCAAAAACGGGAATGTTGTCATTGTTATCAAGCACTGTAATTGTTATTGGTGCCGTTCCGGATCTTATGGGATTACCCCCATCAAGCGCTGTCAATAATAGCTGATGGAAAACCTTTTTCTCTCTGTCCAGAGGTTTTGCCAAAACGAGTTCTGGCACTTTTCTTCCACCAGTGATTTCTTTTAATTTTAAAGTAAAACATTCGTCTTTACTAAGAGTATATGATTTTAGAGAATTACTTCCAACATCTGGGTCTTGTGCGCTTTCTAATGGAAAACGTACACCTGCTGCAGTAGATTCAGCTATCTCTAATGTATGTTGTTTTGAAGGAAAACTAGGGGAGTTGTCATTCATATCTTGTATTTCTACCTCAACACGATATAGTTGTAACGGGTTCTCAATAACAACCTGCAGAGGTAGAACGCAGCTGACGCTTTGTCCGCATAAAGTCTCTCTGTCTATTCTCTCATTGACGACCAGCTCGCCCTTCCCCGCATCCACACTGAAGTACTGCTTACCAGCCTCAGAGGCGACACGCAGTTTACGGTGAAAAATCTCAGATAGTCCCAAACCCAGATCTTTGGCTAGATTTCCTACCACAGAGCCCTGTTTCAGTTCCTCCGGGATGGTGTAGCGAGTCTGTCCGTCTATTGTACTCCACAAGAGAAAGGAATGATGCCACCAAAGAGCCAGCCATCTCCAGTCTCGGTATCCCATTCTCTTTGTCATCCCTGATCCGTTACAGCACAATTCCTAATTAAATACTGTCCAGAACAAAGAGTGTCATATCAAAACATCTCCAGAATGTATATTCCATTCAGCAATTTTCCCATAAATGTTTTATCGCGACATGGACGTGTTTGGAGTATGTAGTCTTTACGTGTATGGAAGCGCATCCCTCTCTCTCCTCCAGCTCGGAGTATTGTAAGGGTTACGTTGCTGAGGCTGGGGGAGGGGGTAGATCTCTTTGGACAGTTCTGCACACTATTGGTGCACAGCGTACATCTCTAACACCCAATGAGGGGCCACCAGTACAGACCTCTTAAAGCCACAGCAGTCACACTACCCACGCGCTCTAACACCCACTGACAGCACACAGAGAGAGTCCCATTAGCCCCTGCAATAATATACTGTTCATGTTGATGTACAACATCCTATGGGCAGCCTAGAGGTAAAGCCTATGACTCAGAATGTGTTATGGTGTAAACCAGGATGGAAAATAAATAATATAATATTATAATAATATTGCTAACAGACTTCATCCCAAACAGTCATTCTAAAAAGAGCCCAAGTGGAAGGAAACACTTTTTTTTTTTAACTACTAAGTTTATATAAACTATCAAATGAGCTGCAATCAATCATAAAAATACCAGAAATTGTACAATTTAAAAATGTTCAACAACTGTAAATGTACTTCTCTGTTAGACTGCCATGAGCCCACAGAATCACACCGTTGATTCCGAGGTGGTGTTAATCAGGGTCACAACAGAACTACCACCACGTTTAACACCCACAGAAACATTATCACTCAGAGTCACTGATGATTATGACCAGGGGATTTCTAATCATCCATTGAAGATGGCTGCCTACGTCAGCAGTTCAATTAAGAGTAACCGGCTGATAATATTTTTTACATAATTGTATTATGAAAAACTGAAACCATGATTTCGATTCATATTATTGTAAGGTTCCGTGGCAGAGTTTTTCACTGCACCTACTTCCTCTAATACATGACGAATACTGAGCATAAACTATGCGCTAGCCACAAAATATTCTTATTCTATATAAACAACCACCCCAAACAACAAGCTATGATTTATGGAATGAAAGACACCAGTGGAGGTTATTTTGTTACGTATTCTTCTAATGGTGATTAATGACGTCACTAAACAGTCTACATTCGAATATCATAACCATCACAATCAACTACACTTCAATGCTCACCTGCTGGCTCTCAAAGGTCCAGGCGCTGTCGGGTAAAGACGCGTCTAGAACGTTGATCATCTCCTTAAAGTCAGTGGTGCTGCTGGGCTTAACGAAGGTGAAATCACTGAACTCTGACATGGGAGAGAGACAGGACCTGAAGGACTGACTCTGAGACAACATGTCCCCTCCCAGGACCTCTACGTACTTAATAGGCCCGTCAGTGTTGAGCTGGATCTGCAGGTTTCTATTGGGGTTATTGTAGTCGTCCAAATCGTCCAGTCTCATGCAGCAACTACCGCTGCTCCTGCTGTTTCGAACGCACTTGACCGCTAACATGACAAAAGTCACCAGAGACAGCATGGACACCGAGGCCAGAGAGAGGATCAAATACAGGGTGATTCTCCCGCTTTTCTTGCCGGGCTCTGGCGCTTTCTGCCGGAGGTCCAAGATGGGTTCTTGGAGCCCGTCCTCTACCAGTATGGCCACTGTGACCGTGGAAGACTGTACCGGTTCCCCGTCGTCCTTTATCTCTATAAGCAGCCTCTGAGAGGAGTCGTCCTGCTCGGACACAGCGCGTTTAGTCCTTACTTCCCCTGTGTAAAGATTGACATTGAACAGAGACGCATCTGTGGCCTCCGCCAGTTTATACGAGATCCAGGCGTTATGACCCGAGTCTGCGTCCACGGCCGTTACCTTAGTAACCAGGTGGCCTGCTTTAGAAGAGCGGGGCATCTTCTGGTGAGAGAGCGAGCCCAGGGCAGCGGAGGGGTAAATAACAGCGGGGGCATTGTCGTTCTGGTCCAGGATAAAAACATGGACAGTGGCGTTGCTGCTCAGAGACGGAGAGCCGTGGTCCTTTGCCTGCACCAGAATCTGAAACACCTTCAGTGTTTCATAGTCAAACGAGTGCATGCTGTAGATGCTGCCGTTATCAGAGTTCATATACACATAGGAGGAGACAGACACGCCCTGCACTTTGGAGTCCAGGATACAGTAGGAGATCTTGGCATTATCCCCGAAATCCAGGTCAGATGCAGATACTGAGGAGAGCATGGAGCCTGGTAGTCCATTCTCTTTTAAATAGACATCATAGGAGGACTGAGTGAATTTAGGGGAGTTGTCGTTGACATCAATGATACTGACAGGTATAGTTTTCTTGGTAGTCAGGGGAGGGGAGCCCGAATCAGTGGCTGTTATCTCAATTTTATACTCTGAGAAGCTCTCTCGGTCTAAAACACCACTGGTGACCAGTGCGTAATTATTAGAAAATGACGGTTTTAGTTTGAAAGGATAGTCTCGCGGGAGCTCTAACGTTACGTTACCGTTATTCCCGGAGTCTAGGTCCCGGACACTGATCAAAGCCACTACTGTGCCACTGGGTGCGTCTTCGCGCACAGGGCTCGGTTTAGAGGTGAGGACGATTTCAGGAGAGTTGTCATTAACGTCTACGACTTCTACCTGCACACTACAATGTCCCTCCATTTTAGGGGTGCCTTTGTCTTTCGCGCTGATGTCAATTTCAAAATTTACAGCACTCTCGAAATCTAATTCCCCCTTTAAAAATAATTTCCCGGTCGCAGGATCAATCTCAAATACAGACAGCACGGAATCAGGTGTATGCACACCGAACGCATAATCTACCTCCCCATTTTGGCCCTCGTCGATGTCTGTCGCTTTAGGTTGTAATATTAGAGTACCCTTCGCGCTACTTTCACTTACATAAACTTTATACACAGTTTTTTCAAAAACGGGAATGTTGTCATTGTTATCAAGCACTGTAATTGTTATTTGTGCCGTTCCGGATCTTATGGGATTACCCCCATCAAGTGCTGTCAATAATAGCTGATGGAAAACCTTTTTCTCTCTGTCCAGAGGTTTTGCCAAAACGAGTTCTGGCACTTTTCTTCCACCAGTGATTTCTTTTAATTTTAAAGTAAAACATTCGTCTTTACTAAGAGTATATGATTTTAGAGAATTACTTCCAACATCTGGGTCTTGTGCGCTTTCTAATGGAAAACGTACACCTGCTGCAGTAGATTCAGCTATCTCTAATGTATGTTGTTTTGAAGGAAAACTAGGGGAGTTGTCATTCATATCTTGTATTTCTACCTCAACACGATATAGTTGTAACGGGTTCTCAATAACAACCTGCAGAGGTAGAACGCAGCTGACGCTTTGTCCGCATAAAGTCTCTCTGTCTATTCTCTCATTGACGACCAGCTCGCCCTTCCCCGCATCCACACTGAAGTACTGCTTACCAGCCTCAGAGGCGACACGCAGTTTACGGTGAAAAATCTCAGATAGTCCCAAACCCAGATCTTTGGCTAGATTTCCTACCACAGAGCCCTGTTTCAGTTCCTCCGGGATGGTGTAGCGAGTCTGTCCGTCTATTGTACTCCACAAGAGAAAGGAATGATGCCACCAAAGAGCCAGCCATCTCCAGTCTCGGTATCCCATTCTCTTTGTCATCCCTGATCCGTTACAGCACAATTCCTAATTAAATACTGTCCAGAACAAAGAGTGTCATATCAAAACATCTCCAGAATGTATATTCCATTCAGCAATTTTCCCATAAATGTTTTATCGCGACATGGACGTGTTTGGAGTATGTAGTCTTTACGTGTATGGAAGCGCATCCCTCTCTCTCCTCCAGCTCGGAGTATTGTAAGGGTTACGTTGCTGAGGCTGGGGGAGGGGGTAGATCTCTTTGGACAGTTCTGCACACTATTGGTGCACAGCGTACATCTCTAACACCCAATGAGGGGCCACCAGTACAGACCTCTTAAAGCCACAGCAGTCACACTACCCACGCGCTCTAACACCCACTGACAGCACACAGAGAGAGTCCCATTAGCCCCTGCAATAATATACTGTTCATGTTGATGTACAACATCCTATGGGCAGCCTAGAGGTAAAGCCTATGACTCAGAATGTGTTATGGTGTAAACCAGGATGGAAAATAAATAATATAATATTATAATAATATTGCTAACAGACTTCATCCCAAACAGTCATTCTAAAAAGAGCCCAAGTGGAAGGAAACACTTTTTTTTTTTAACTACTAAGTTTATATAAACTATCAAATGAGCTGCAATCAATCATAAAAATACCAGAAATTGTACAATTTAAAAATGTTCAACAACTGTAAATGTACTTCTCTGTTAGACTGCCATGAGCCCACAGAATCACACCGTTGATTCCGAGGTGGTGTTAATCAGGGTCACAACAGAACTACCACCACGTTTAACACCCACAGAAACATTATCACTCAGAGTCACTGATGATTATGACCAGGGGATTTCTAATCATCCATTGAAGATGGCTGCCTACGTCAGCAGTTCAATTAAGAGTAACCGGCTGATAATATTTTTTACATAATTGTATTATGAAAAACTGAAACCATGATTTCGATTCATATTATTGTAAGGTTCCGTGGCAGAGTTTTTCACTGCACCTACTTCCTCTAATACATGACGAATACTGAGCATAAACTATGCGCTAGCCACAAAATATTCTTATTCTATATAAACAACCACCCCAAACAACAAGCTATGATTTATGGAATGAAAGACACCAGTGGAGGTTATTTTGTTACGTATTCTTCTAATGGTGATTAATGACGTCACTAAACAGTCTACATTCGAATATCATAACCATCACAATCAACTACACTTCAATGCTCACCTGCTGGCTCTCAAAGGTCCAGGCGCTGTCGGGTAAAGACGCGTCTAGAACGTTGATCATCTCCTTAAAGTCAGTGGTGCTGCTGGGCTTA